>NC_139388.1:27500-282500 GCF_054392235.1 Sus scrofa
CCTAACCCATTCCCTAACCCATGCCCTAACCCGTACACTAACCCTAACCCTAAACCATTTCCTAACCCGTTACCTATCCCGTACTCCAACCCTAACCCGAACCCGAACCCAAACCCTACCCCAAAGCCGAACCCAAATCCGAACCCCAACCCTACCCCGAACCAGAACCCGAACCTGATCTCGAACCCGAACCCGAACCTGAAGCCTTACCCGACACCGATCCCTAACCGAAGCCGGAGCCAAACCCTTACCCTAACCCGAACCCGAACCCATTCCCTTACAGTGTAGAGAGAGAAAAGCCAAATCACGTTTTGCACCAGCTTGCTTTTAAATTGATTTTACAGTTAAATTTATTGTAATCTTTGAATATACAGTTAAATTTGAATTTACAATTATATATATTCTGAACTTTGTCCATTCCAACCATGTAGAAAACTCTTTTCTCTGTGTCCACTTCCCACATGTCTTGCATCACTTTCTGTATCCATATTGGACTGTCCCTTATGTTTCTTTGTTTTGGTTTTTGTTTTGTTTTGTTTTGTTTTGTTTTGCCATTTCTTTGTCTGCTCCTGTTGCGGAAACCGCAAAAAACCGTGGCAATGGAAGGAGACAAACAGCACTCGGTGGTATGGAAAAGCAAGGTTTATTCAGCACTGGTGCGGGCTCAGAGTCACCTCCAGAGTCTGAGCACCAGGTCTTTGTTCTCAGTAACTTTTATACACTACAAGGTCTTGATTTTCCCATGTAAGCTTCCCGGACCTCCCCCATCCTCAAGCAGACAGTGTTCCTCCCCAAGAAACTGAGCAAGCAAGGTTGCAGTAGCAGGACTGATAAGCAATCCTGGGTACCTGATGAGCAGGGCTGCTGGCTTGGACAGAGAGCACACAGTTGTTACATGACTACAAGAAAGGTGGTATAGTGATGAGCATAGCTGGAAAGGCTTGCAGCTGCCTTCTTAGCCGAGGGGGGGGTTGTTCTTTAGTTAAAACTCCATTTCACTCCTGCGGCATATGGAGGTTTCCAGGCTAGAGGTCTAATCGGAGCTGTAGCTGCCAGCCTACGCCAGAGCCACAGCAACGGGGGATCCGAGCCGCGTCTGTGACCAACACCACAGCTCAGGGCAACGCCGGATCCTTAACCCACTGAGCAAGGGCAGGGATTGAGCCCACAACCTCATGGTTCCTAGTCAGATTCATTAACAACTGCGCCACGACGGGAACTCCTGTCCCTTATTTTTCCATCCAGAGCAACAAACTACAAGACAATGTCCCTTTTTCCCTTGATAAAATGCAATTCCCTTCCTCATTTCTTCTTCAAAGATAACACACATGCTACTTTTCTAAAGCAATGATGGACTGTCTTTTATCATTTCTAAAAACATGTTTTCCTTATAGAGACCATCTCAGGGTGACACGGAACACAGTAATAGCCCTAAATACCTTTAGTTTATGTTTGTAATTGATGTCTCAGTATGTCATTTGACTTCTATCAAACCTAGGTACAATAAGGAAACGTACTGAATGTTGATAAGTCTAAAGACATGTCTCTATTAATTAATTAACAAACTTTAGCTTTAATGCTAGATATTAATACTGAATATTTCTAAGTTCATGTGAACCTAAACATAATTCTGGCCAGTTACCTTCTATATTTGAAAATTTATATAAGCGCTTTATTTCCTTTAAGCCAATTAGGTAGGGCTCCTTTGCATTTAATTTCTGATGACATCATCCCAAAGGTGAGACAGGTGATGCACATACACATGGACACAGAGATCTCATAGCTTCCTCTTCTAAGCCTAGTTATGAGTCAGATATTACAAATAAAACTCACTAGCTTAAAAATAAGTTTTGAAGACTTTTCCCAATTTTTCCTTTTCAGTCTCAGGAATTAGAGATGGTCTAGACAGGTGTTCCTGGGAGCCCAGGTCAAGGCAAATGCAAGAAAAGCAGGTCCCCTAGAGGGACTTATTCTCTCAAGTTCAGAATCCTGAAAAGAGGTTCTCTCAAGCTTGATTTTTTTAAATCGCACATGCAAAAACCAACTTTCTCTGGACTCTAAACAATGTTGTGGCCATACAGTTAAACCATTTTTTTTCTTCTTAGTCTTAGCCTCTTTCCAACCAGACAGAATTCTGGACAGGGCTCTGCGGTGGAACAGAACCAGACCTTCCTCTTTCACTCGGCAGAATGGCCATCACAACGTCAACACAGAACATAAAGTACAAATCCCACAAGCACGGTGTTCATCAGACACTCCCTTACGTGCAAGACTGTAGCCTCTCAGAAGACCTGCAGAGACAGAGACCCTTCGGATCCGAGTCCTAATGAATGGAGGAAATGGACATTTCTCGGGTCTTTGAAGGTCTCAAAGGGACGGAAAGAGGGCAGCTCGTGAGAAAGGACGTGGAAAAGTCAGAAAATCTCTTGTCCCTTACCCGGTCGGGACACTGGCCAATCACCCTCCTCAGGAGAAGACCAGGGACCAGAGGGTCCTGGTCGTAGCCACTGGGTTGGGTCCATAAGCGGGCAAGCTGGTGCTCAAGTCCCCCAAGTGGTTGGGACGTCAGTCAAGATGCAGAAGGGATATCCACCAGTGTCGTGAATCCTGAAAAGACTTCTTTCCAAGCTAGCTTCCTCTAATAACTGCATCTGCAATAAAAGAGCCCATTCTGACTAATTCCTAGGGCAAAAATCCTCCTTTACTACTTTATTAAGTAGATACTTGCAAGTGTAAGTTTTGTACTTACACATAAAAATCTGGCTGAGGTGTTAGTTGGAGGCTGGCTTTCTGATGCTCATTTTTCTGCTTGAAACTCCATTTCCCATTTTAAAGTTGAATTTGTCAGCGATAAAGTTTACTAATGACATTGTGTGGTGGGCCAGTATGCTGCTCAAGAGCTTAATTCTGAAACTGACAGCACTAATGACCTGAACCTAGAACACAGATTGGGACTTGAACCCATGTGCTTGAACTCAAACCCAGCCAAAACCCAGACTGGGACTTAAATCCATGTGCCGGGACTTGAACAAGTCCCAAAATCCATATTGGGACTTGAACCCATGTTCTGGGACTCCAACCCAGCCTAAAGCCAGATTGGGACTTAACCCCGTGGTTTTAAATTAGAATTACTCACCCTGTGCCTGGACTCACTGAGGTTCAAGTTCTTTATGCTTCTGCTCAGAAGGAATTCAATGAAAGACAAAGTGATAGGCAAGAAACAGAGTTATTATGATAGGATGTTTGTGAGAGATGCAAGAGAGAAATAAAGGAAGCTCTGCTCCAACGATCCAGGGGTCCACAGTCTGAGGTGTCTCAGACTGCCCATGCCTGGGCCCTGCAAGGAGGGATTTGCTGTATGTCACTCCTGCAGTCCTTTGAGGCATGTGCAATTCAAATCCAGTTAAAAAGGGAACTTTCATTTCAAAAGAATTTTTTGTGAGGAGGAAGGGGGGACTGACCAAATTCTGTGTACACAGTAGATTTAGACCTCTCCGTGTGCTGTATACACTGTGTGTTTATACCTTAGACTTGACAGGTTCTGCCCACACTAGGATGTGGGGGCCTGGGTGGAGACCCAGCCTCAGTCTTGGAGCTTCAGGGTGATGTGGGGACCTGAGGAAGACCTGGCCTCAGTCCTGGGAAGTTCCATGCCTCTGTCTGAATGTCAGTGCTTAAGTGTTGGGTCTAGAGCTGTGCAGCCTTGTCTGTTCAGTGTCTGCTTGCAGGGAGCCGAGAAGATACAAGAAGCTGAGGAAGGGAGCTTGCCTGAATGGTGCAATTCCAAGGGCAGTCTCCTAATCAGAAAAAGAGGCCTGCCTGAACAGTACAGTTCTGAGGGCAAGCTCCTAATCAAGAAAAGGGGCCTGTATGAATGGTACCATTCCGAGGGCAGGTTCCTAAACAAGGGGATGCCTGCCTGCACAGCACAGTTCCGAGGACAGGCCCCAGAAGACAATAAGGCTCGCCTGCTGACATAGGTGGAAAACTAAATTTCCCAGGAAATAATTCCCATTTTGTGTTGCTGAGTGGGGATTGTTCCATGGATAACTTAGTCTTTTGTGTTATTCACTTGCTATTCAGTTTTCCTCAGTCTTTCCTGATTATTTGCTTATTATTCTTATTTCCCATTCTTATTTTCCTGTGGTGATTTGTGATTTAATAAAATTACAACAATAATGTAATAAGAATTTCATCCTGAAGGACTTTCCCCTATTTTAATCCAACTTAGTTGAAACATAGTGTTTATCTATTAACTAGTTATATAGTAAACTTTAGAATTAAGATTTTAATGAGGTCGGTAAAGTTGGCCATATCTTATCCAAAAAAACCTAGCTGTGAGTTTTGTCTTTGATTTTAAAAGATTTTATGTGATAGCTAGTTTAATTAAGTTGGTTTATATTTACTTACACTGTCTCCCTGCCATAACACTTTGAAGATAAGCACCAGTCTACAAACAAAATTTGTAAATGCCAAATTCTTGTGTTTTATGGCCTCTTCAAAGTACTCACTAAATTTAATTTACATAGAGATCTTAAAACATGATGTATAGCTGCTATATGTCACAGTTAACCAATGTACTTTTAGCACTGTGATGTAATCTGTAGTGAAAAACTGTCTATATAATCAACCACTGTGGCCAATAAAGTTTGAGCAGTCCAGCGCCCTGAAAGAAGGGACAAAGAGGCTGTCTCTGTGTTGTACATTCACCGACGCTGCATCCCTCTCCGATCGGGATGTATACTTCCTGGCTGCTGGAGCTGACCTCCGGCAACATCTGCTTGGAGCATGGTGACCTGGCCTCCCAGGGGTCAGCGCCGTGGGAGGGCCTGAGTCCTACCCCTGCAATGGTCACCTTCCCTTGGGGTTTGTGCAGACACCTCACCTGGGCTACCTCACAATTACTTCAAATCAGCAGCACATACACAGAGAGGAGGGGGAAGGTTTCCCTGGTGAACTGATTGCTGGGCTCGTGGATCTCAGTTTAAGGCCAAAGGGCAGCAGGTGAGGGAGCCTTTAGAGTCTCCTTCCGGTTGCCCGTCCCACTCGGCCGAGCCCAGACCTGCACCTCCTCTTTCAGCTCTGCCATCCCATGAATTTTCTCATCACCTCAGTGAGATGAAAGGGCTGAGCCTGCCAGAGTCAAGGTAATGTGTTCAACTTTATCATGAAAGCTTTAAAAACAGTGAAGATAACCCAGAATCAAGTAAAAAGAGGAGGGGACTGACTTCTCTGGGACTAGTGTTGGAGGACGAGATGGACCCTGCATTTCTTTCTACAGTCCTAGCAGCTTCCAGGGACCAAGCTCACAATGGGGACCCACCCAGCACAGCCCTGGTATCAACCAAGGGGATGTGAGCGGAGGCACAGGGTTTGGGGAGGTGGGGTCACTCTGAGGGTGGATGTGGTACCCAGGTAGGGAGTCTGGGGAGTTGGGGTGGAAGTCTCACTCCCCCCACCCCCACCCCACAGCCCTGGCTCTGTGGTCCTTGAGTTGTCACATCCATTTGTGCGGATTCCTGCAGTGTTTGCTGAGGGGTCAGTTTGGAAGAGCTGAATTTCAGTGTGAAGCTCAGCCTCTTTGCATCTCAAGACCCTGCACTTAGGGATGGCATACGAGGGACAGTGTGTCTGGGGCTCAGATGAACCATGACCTGAGTGGCCATGTGGATCTCTCTGGTCCCATCTCTTGGGCTGAGCCTCATCTGCATCCCCACTGGTGCTCTGGGGACTCAGGTGTCCCTGCTCCCCTCTCCCTGCAGGTTGGGGAGAGGCTGCTTGCTGGGTGGTCTCTGCTCCTGTGGCAGGAACGACCCTGCAGGAGGGACTGCAGAGTGTGGGCTCTGATCCCAAGAGCATGGGGCCTGCATAGCACACAGCAGCAGGGCTGTGACAAGTGCTTGGGCTGTCTCATCACACAGAGTGTTCCCAAGATCCCACGGAGGAGGGCATGATGGGAGGCCTGGGGCCCCAGAGGCTATGTTTCTGTCCAGAAACTCAGACAGCACATCCACCCTGGACTCCGGATTCACCCCGCATCTCTGCCATCTCCCTCTGTCATGTCTTGAATGCAGGAAAACAACGTGCACTGATCGTTTTCCACAATATAGGCCTGGTCATGTCAGAATCAGGGTCTCTAATTTAGGCGTCCTGGAATAGGAGCTGTTTTTAGGTCTAAAGAAGGAACAGCTAATGAATGTAAAACACTTTCAGGTGAAATTAATATTCAATGATTCCATTACTCAGCTGTTGACTTCTATTAGTCATAATTCTCCTGGTTTTAGATCTGATGTGGAGGTTTAAATCTTCATCATCTGTGTATTAGCAGCTTCAGTGTCATTGATGACCTGTGGTTTTTAGAGAGGAGTGACTGATTTAATGTATCATGTAAAGGACTGGCAATGCGGATGGGGAAGTTAATATTAGAACCGTGGGAGTTCCCGCTGTGGTGAAACGGGATCAGCAGTGTCTCTGGAGCAATGGGAAGCGGTTTCCATCCCCAGCCCAGCACAGTGGGTTAAGAACCCAGCATTGCCACAGCTGCAGCATAGGCTGCATCTGCAGCTCAGATCTGATCCCTTGCCTGGGAACTCCATATGCTGCAGTGTGGCCAGAAGAAGAAAAAAATGGATCCCAGATCATGGTGGATTCTGTAGGTCATAGAAGGTGTCGTGAACTTCCTCTCACTGTAATGGGAAGCCAGTAAGGTATTTAAGAGCCAGAGTCACATAATCAGATTGACTTGAGGGGCAGTCAGGCACAATCATGATGTATCTGTGAAATGTAAGAATTCTGCCCTGAACTGAATAGAAGACAGCCACTAGAAAATCATGAAAAATGGGGTCATGATAGATAATGCCACCCAGAAATGGGTTTAGACTTTATGAAATTTTTTTAAAAAGATTAGAACCACAGCTGGTAAATGGTTCAGATTGTCCTACATATGCATCTAGTGTACGTGTATGAATCAGTTTCATTGTCAATATTAGTAAAATAATATAAAAGATGAGAGAACTTATCCAACCATGGTTATTAATGTGTGCTCATGAAAATGTAGAAGTCCTTCCATAACAGGTGATATTGCTTCTTAGGAGCCTACCTGAAATGAATGTGCCTGGTAATATGCAGCATTTTTGCCTAGTGATTTGACTTTGACAAAGCCACAAAATTTTTACCTGATATCTCACTTACTGAGAAAGACATATTGTGCTGGCTTGACACCAGTTGACAAGGATTGGATTCCTTCCTTATTTCACATGTACATGGGTAGCCTCTGCAAACACAGCACATGGTGGAGGCACTGTGAAACCACTCCAGGTTAGTAACCATTTCTCTGTTAGTAGTGGTAGTTTTAGTTACTGAGATGTCTCATCTGGACACAAATGCTTCATAGATGATGAAGATAATTAGCATCACTGCTGCTACTGAGTGAAAGAGCCTATAGATGAAGTATGTCACATTGTGTGTGCATCAGGGTAGTGGGAGCAATGTGGTGACATCCCTGAAAAGCAAAGAAAGTGCTGAGGGAAGAAGGTCATATTTACTACTACAAATGAAATTGCAAAGTGAATTTTTGCTCACATTAACTGTAAATATGAGAATAGTGGAAATCGGTGTACAAAGCTTCCTGTAACAGTGCAGGCTGCTCCTGTTGACATTACATAATGGATGTGCACTGCCACAGAGTATGTACCATGGAGGACAGTGTCCAGGGATGAACTGAATAAGATGCTTCCTGTAAAACCACCTGTTGTAAAAAGAAGAATAAAGTCTAAAGCTCATGGGAGTTCCCATTTTGGCTCATGGGATAATGAATCCGACTAGGAGCTATGAGGTTGTGGGTTCGATCCCTGGCCTTGTTCAGTGGGTTAAGGATCTGGCATTCCTGTGAGCTGTGGTGTAGGTTGCAGACGTGGCTCAGATCCCACATTGCTGTGGCTCTGGCTTAGGCCGGCGGCTACAGCTCTGATTTGACCCCTAGCCTGGGAACCTCCACGTGCCACAGCAGCGGGCCAAGAAATGGCAAAAAGACAAAAAAAAAAAAAAAACCTAAGCTCACACAGATAACATATTATACTACCTCAATGAAGAGTTGCTAATCAGGTTAATGCTATTACTCCTGTAGGGACAACAATAATTGTTACCTGAATCTGGGTTCTTGTTCACAGAGCCAAAGAATGAACTCCGCAAACACATACAGGCAGCAAGCAAGCAGAAAGTCTTTATTTCAGGAAAGCAAATAGCCCCCAGCACAGACACTGGGAGAGGGAGGAAGATTCCTCCTTTTCTCATCTTCTAAGGAGATTTTATCTCTTAAAGACAGAGGTACCAACGTGGGGTCCCACCATCAGTTCTTTTTCACGTCAGCCTTGCCCACTATACCTATACCAGGCCTTGTCCAGCAGGGACTTTAGAGTCAGGGTGTGCTACATAAGTTTTATGTTACTTTTACTCTTCTTTCCCCTAGACTTAGAGTCACCACTCTTCACATTCTTTTGATGATACTTGAATGTATAGATCAGGGGTTAATTCCCACCTTGACCTAAAAAAAATATACTTTCAATAGTTATCTTCCAACAAGCAAGGCCTGTTTGTCTTGATTCATTTTTACAAATCTTAAACCGTGGACATTAATCAGGGAATGTATCAAAGCCCATGTTCCTACACTACCTGAATTATGATTCTACCTCATAATTATAGCAGCTGATGTAAAGTAAGTTCATGGGTCCACATCTATCCGTAGGGTAAATGTATGATGGCCCCACTAGATAAATCCTCAAAAGCCAATGGACATGATTCATACCATTCCCATGTATCTGAAAAGCACTTTTTGTCCTAAATAGTATGTAATGATATGTGAGATAATTCCACACCCTGGCAGGCTATGAGTACAGACTTCGGTGTGACCAAAAAAATCAAATTAGGTGTTGGTATAGAATTGGGTTTCCTCCTGCAGGGTCAAAGAAAGTAGTACTTAGATTTTTGACCTAACAGTATGGTCATTCTGGCTGCTAGAACTTGGCCGCTGCTCACCAGTGCTGAATATAAATGCAGAAACAGAGGTTGGGGTGAAGGAGAAAAAATATCTTTACTGCTTTGCCAGGCAAAGAAGGGTCACAGCAGGCTAAGGCCTTAAAGACTGTGCCCACCCACCCCCCACCCCACCCCCGGATAGGTTGGGAGGTGGTTTTATAGTTTTAGGAGGGAAAAATAGGGCTGCAGATAAGGATCAGAGTAGAGGCAAGCTTGCATTGTTTTCAAAGCTGGTGTTCAATGGGCTTCCTTTTGGAATAAAGACTGTTTCATTAACACCTTCCATGTGTTGGGGGTTCTAGTTCTGCATAAGAACTCAAAGATACTGTTTTCCATATTCCTTGAGGAGGGACAAAGACCCTGCCCCAAAGCTGCGCTGTTGTTTCTTGATTGCTCCTCTCTGATCTCTGCATCCCCTCCCTTCCCTGTTTAGCAACTGTTTTAACCTACCCTTTGGAACCCAGGGAAGGTCATGGAGGCTGAAGTTTATTCCCTAAAATCAAGCAGTGGAGGGCACAGAAAAGCTTGTGTGCCTAGGAGCCCCGCAGGGCACTGGCTTGGTTACACTAGGACTGAGAATGATAATTATAGTAATACGACTTTAACTGGGGCTGGTCAAACAATCATGTTTGGTATTGGAATAATGGCTGGTGGTTTTATATTAAAGATTGCAGTCATAAAAGTAATAGCAGCAAGATTTGAGGAAACATCTGCTAAAATTAAGGAGAAAATTGTTAGGTCAACAGAGGTTTCTGCATGTGCCAGATTGCCGGCTAGAGGTGGATGTATGCTTCCACTGGTACCACAACTGGCTCTACTAGTGATGACACAAGTAGGAGTAAGGAGGGGAGATGTAGCCAAAAGCTTATATTATGTATGTGGGGGAATGCGACATCAGGTGCCCCAGTTATTAGTGGAACAAGGCAGTTCCAAACCTTCCAATCACAATGGGCACAACTATAAAGAAAATTGTTACAAAAATGCAGGGGCTGCCATGACTGTATTACAGATTTTCTCATCTCCAGGAGGCTCCAGATCAGCCCAGCTCAGCATGGATTCCCGAACTTCAGGTGTTGCTTACTGTTCCAGCTCAGGCACCAAATAGTAAATACAAAGTGCCAATATCTTTGTGATGTGTTGAAAATAATCAGCAGTGTATGGACACAGGTAAAATGGCTGAGCAAGCATTAGAGTATAAATCTAAAGAAAGAGATGGAGCCCTCTTTTTGCCAAACCCTGTGATGAATCAACAAATTGAATTGCAAATTCAAAGAAGCAGCTTCAATTCTACAGCTGCTTTTCCAGACTTCTCTTGAAGGTGAGAGAAGTAGATTATAGCCAATTGACTAGAATATTTACCTGTTAACCTAAAATTTCCTAGATCAGAAGCCCATCTTAAAGAGTGTGATTTGCATTCAATTGATGTAGGCTGGAGTCTTGCAATCCTTATTTTCAGGAATTAAATAAATTATATTTGCTTAGGGTTTTCAAAACTCTTGGTCAAAACAAACCTAAATTCCTAGTCCAGCACTGATAGAATGGGTGTTAATTGTAGTAATAGAGGGAGTTCCCATTGTGGCTTTCTGGGTCAAGAATCCAGCTAGTATCCATTAAGATGCAGGTTCAATCCCTGGCCTTACTCAGTGGGTTAAGGATCAAGCATTGCTGTGAGCTGTGATGTAGGGTTAGGCACAGAGGCAGCTCTGATCTGCTGTTGTGGCTGTGGTGTAGTCTGGCAGCTACAGCTCTGATTCAGCCCCTAGCCTGGGAACATTCACATGCCATAGGTGTGGCCCAAAAAAATAAATAAGTAAATGAAATAATTGTAGTAATATAATTGATCTTATGATTGGTAATCAAGGAAAGGTTATTTGTTTTGTGACGTGGCCTGCTCTTCAACCCAGGTCCCGAAGTTGGCAGTAGCACAGAAATAAGAAGAAAGAAACAAATTGAGTGGGGATCAGGGGTCTACTGCCTTCAAGAGGAATATTTACTACTTTCTGCTCTCTTGTACGTGCAGGGGATACTATGGTATTTTACTTCAAACAGATTGGAAGCAATATATGCTAGGACAGTCATTCCTAAGCACTTAAAGTAATCATAAATGTTTTAGCCCTCCCAGGCCTTACTTTGTTCTTTGCTTCAAGCCATCTATGGCCTCTCCCAAAAATCCCCCAAGGCTCAAGTCCCGGGAGTGTCAGAGCTGATGGTTTTCCATCAGCACCAGCAATACTTCAGCAGTCTTGTTTTCAAGATGTCATTCTTTGATGATGTTCTCATTTGTTTTGCCTCAAGGGTCATGAGAGAGTCACAAGACTTTGTATAGACTGACTTCTACAGCCACTCTATGGTGCCAGCCTTTTCTTTCCATTCTTTGTCACCTCACATATTCATGCCTCCAACAGTTTGGTATGTGCAAATTGTCATTTTGTCTTTATGTTTATTGAAGGGAATGTACTTGGTGATGTGGAGAATGATGGCCACAAGTAGAAATATATGCTGAATACTGCTCTGATGGCTACTAGAATGATGATAATAGAATGATGTTACCATGTTTGTTATTTCTTGAATAATTATGCACTTGGGTAAAGACTCTGATGGTGGTGGGAGACCTCCTAATGATGCTCTAGTGGTGAGGAGAAGGGCTGTGGTGGGAGGTGTGTGTTTTTATGTGTTTGATGATGATACTGTTGTGGTACCTGAGCTGGACATCGGTAGTAAGAAGACAGTGTTATGATGATATCAATCAGTGCATTCAGGATTGTGATGGCTGGATTTTGCATTGTAATAGCTCTTATTCATGCTATGTAGACACTTGATGTGCAGACCATAATTTCTGTAGTTGATCATGGTTGAATCCCCTGCAGCCTCCACTTGTGATTCATGATAGAGCTGACTGATAGTATGTTTAGGTCGTGAGGCAGGAGATAGAGAGGCTCCAGGGTACACATTTACAATTAACCTCTTGCGGACCCTTCCTGAGGCAGGAGATAGGTGTAACTAGCCTCTCATTTTCATTTCCTGAGGCAGGAGATAGGTGGGATCTGGGATAAATGTTTACAAGCAGCCACCTGTCTGTACTTCAGGATAGACATAACAATGGGCACAAGGCAAATACTTGGTACTTGTCTTCTGTTACCTTGCTAAGCAATGGTAATGACAGGATCACAAGAGAGGCTGAGCCCTGCTTGGTCAAAAGACCAAGAGGTCACGTACTTCCCATCCTCAGGGTCAGGGAGACCTCAACTGCACATGCTCAGAAAGACCCCTCTGGGTCAAGAAGTGAGGGGATGCCAAGCCATAGTAAGTCTAGATAACCTTCCCACAAGGCCTTGCTTTGGAATCCATATTGGCCAAAAGATGTGCACACAGATCACAGATCAGGGAGGACTCTGGGTGTGAAAGATAAAACAAGTTAATTGGGCAAAGGAAAACAAAGGCCCGGAAGAACAGGCCTATGTAAGGGATTTCCATCACCTCTCTGGGTGCTCCTCATTCAGGGGGATGCCTGAGTCTGTACTCCTCCTCTGGATGTGTTTTACTGCTTTGCTTCTGCCTCAGAGAAATAGGCTGCTTCTCTCTGTGCTTTCCCACGTGTTGGACTTTGTCTCTGACAATAAACTTTATACCTGTTTTTTACAGTCTTTGCCTCCTTGAAACATTTTGCTCTCAACAGGGGGCAAGAATCAGGGGATTCTTTGGTTTTTTTTTTTGTTTTTTTTTTGTTTTTTTGTTTTTTTTTTTTTGCTGTTTAGGGCCACACCCAAGGCATATGGAAGTTCCCAGACTAGGGGTCAAATCAGAGATGTAGCAGGCAGCCTACACCACAGCAACACGGGATCCAAGCTGCATCTATGACCTATACCACAGCTCATGGCAATGCCAGGTCCCTGACTCACTGAGCGAGGCCAGGGATCAAACTGGCATCCTCATGGATACCAGCCACATTAATTTCCCAGTGCCACAACAGGAACTCGCAAGAATCAGGATATTCTGCTTCTAGCCTCTAGCTAGTCTAGTAGCCAGGGCTTCTCATTTTCACCCAGGCTGCCCAGGTTCAATTCCTGAGCAGAGAATTAAGACCTTGCTTCAAGCCATCATTCATTGCTGTCTCTCTGAGATCAGATGGATGGTAAGATTTGGTATAAAACTGTTAGGGGTGGAGTTCCCGTCATGGTGCAGCGGTTAACGAATCTTACTAGGAACCATGAGGTTGTGGTTTCAGTCCCTTCCTTTGCTCAGTGGGTTAATGATCCGGCATTGCCATGAGCTGTGCCGTAGGTTGCAGATGCGGCTCGGATCCCATGTTGCTGTGGCTGTGGCGTAGGCCGGCGGCTACAGCTCTGATTCGACCCCTAGCCTGGGAACCTCCATATGCCTCAGGAGCAGCCCAAAGCAATAGCAAAAAGACAAAAAAAATTGTTAGGGATGCAGGTCTGTCACATTTTAGCATAGGGCCTGCTGTTCATGGAAGCCTTATGTTACCTCAGACCCTCAGAAATGAAATGGGGAGTGTTCCAATTTTATGACAAAAACTGTTGTTTTGATGGTAGATACTGTTGTACTAAAGATTTTTGTAATTTAATGTGTTCCCTGAATAGAGAATATTAGATTAATAATAACAGCCATCATAAGTAGTATTGATGTGGTGGATTGTTTTAGAAAATATTTGCTGGATGCTTCTATGGCTTATGGGTTAATTTTTTTACTAGAATGGGGCTAATATTAATAATTGTGCACCTGGGAGTTCCCGTCGTGGCTCAGTGGTTAAATCCAACTAGGAACCATGAGGTTGCGGGTTTGATCCCTACCCTTGCTCAGTGGGTTAGGGATCTGGCATTGCCATGAGATTTGGTGTAGGTTGCAGATGCGGCTTGGATCCCCATGTTGCTGTGGCTCTGGCGTAGGCCGGTGACTGCAGCTCCGATTCGACCCCTAGCCTGGGAACCTCCATGTGCTGCGGAAGCAGCCCAAGAAATGGCAAAAAGACAAAAATAATAATAATTGTGTTACTACAATTATGCTTCCTGAGCTGATGGTCAGTAGAATGACAGTAAAAGCAATAGGGTTCATTAGCACAGGAAGGATCTAAACAACCTCTTGGGGGTATAGGCCTGGACCTCACTCTAGCATGTGGTGTAACATGGAAGCAAGGAGCATGTATAACTCTTAACGGTAGGTTCAGTTCCTATAATTCTTGGAATAAGAGGGTTTAGACCTTTGTTATTATCTCTAAGTAACTTTTTTGTCAGACATACTGAGTTTATGGTGGGATTTCTGATGTGAGGACAGGTAGTGAAACCTCTCATTTACAGGTGGCTAATGGTAAAAAAAATTAGTAGACGTGTAAGTGGATCATATCAAAACTGTGGGTAAGGTGCTCAAATTCATAGAAGGGAGATTGTTGGGGTGTTTTAATTATGACATTGGCTACATGTAATTCTGACCTGTAGGGGTTGTGAAATGCTCCTAAAAGTAGGATTGCTATGAAAAATTCATTAGAGTGATCTTGACACCGTATCTAGGAAGAACAAGGAGATGGGCCTGCTACACTTTCTATATTGAAGCCTAATATGGATTTTGATTCTACTTCTGTTAAATTACAGGGGCCTCCACTGGACTTCTGCTAGAAGAATCAAGTTCTGGTCAGGGGTCAAGGTGGAAAAATCAGTCCCAAGTGTTCTTGTGTAACAGTTACTGGTGAAAGTGTAAAGGTCCATTTATCAGTAGGACTGATAAGAGAATAACTGCTGGTGTTAATTTATATGAGATGGTCTGTCCTGCTGCCCACAGAGAGCTGCAATGAGTGTGTATTTTGAATCTGAAGCTCATCCAGACCATCAGATGGAATAAATGGCTAGGCTTCATATAGCTAATATAAAGGTATACCTGGGTTTATATCACTGAGTGGATATGACATGGGTAGAGGAATTCATAATGGGACAGCCAGTGTTAATGGTAGCATTGCTGCCACAATGTACAAGTTGATGATGGTATTGGTCGTAGTGGCTCTTTAATAAGTAACTTGACTGTGTGAGTAATGGGTTATGATAAGCCATAGGGGCTGACACTATTTGACACTTTCTGGATTGGTAGACAGCCTAGGAGTTTTAATTCACTTAATGTGAGGAACACTGCAGCAGGTCAGACTGGGTGATTAGTGGAAGAATGCTAATTGTAAGCATATTAGGAAGAGGACTTAAACCACTGTGGATAAAGGTTCCAGTTTTATGCACTTGCTGGGCTCTGAAAACCGTAACAAACCCTGTTCTACAGTAGGGGGTGTATAAATTAATCAAAGGTAGATTATATCCTCATTTAGTTTGAAGACATTTTGAAAATTAGGCCTTATCTCTCTTTTCCTTTCTTACTGGGAGAAATCTATAGTAGATAGAAGGTGACCAGGACCACTCCATTCTGAACTCAAGCCATATAGGACTTTCACTGTGGGACAGACAGGCCCTTCATAGCAGTTACACCATTGGGGTGTCCTGATCCAGCATTGAGGTTGTAACCCTACTGTGGAAATCTAGAATAGGATTATGGGAGTTCCTGTCATGGCTCAGTGGTTAATGAATCCAACTAGGAACCATGAGGTTGCAGGTTTGATCCCTGGCCTTGCTCAGTGGGTTAAGGATCCAGTGTTTCCATGAGCTGTGGTGTAGGTTTCAGATGTGGCTCAAATCTCACATTGCTGTGGCTCTGGCATAGGCTGGCGGCTACAGCCCCGATTAGACCCCTTGCCTGGGAATCTCCATATGCCACAGGAGTGGCCCTAGAAAAGGCAAAAAGACCAAAAAACAGAATAGTATTATCCTGTTATCCCTAAGGTAATTTGTTCCAATAGTCAGTGTTTTAGATCAGTAGGTGATAAGGCATTTTGATTAGTTGGTCTGAATTTTAATCACTCCAAGATTGTTTTGAGGTAGAAGATAGATAGGCTCCAGGTTAGATATTTACAACTGCCTCCTGTTTATACTTCAAGAGAAAATAACAGGAATAGGATAAATAGCTGGACTTTTTCTCCTGTGGACACTTTAAAATAATGGTAATGCAGGGCAGAGAGGGGCTAAGCCCTGCTTGGGTAAAAGATCAAGAGGTCACATATTTCCCATCCTTGGGGTCAGGGAGACCCCAACTACACATGTGCAGAAAGACTTTTAGCGTTAAAAAGGGAGGGGTACCACCCCATAATTGATGCTGTCAGTCTTCTCATAAGCCCCTGTGCTGGAATCCGTCTGGGCTAAAAGATACACACACACCTAGGAGGACCCTGGGTTCAATCGAGTGCGACAAACAAAGCAAGATACCTGGCCAGAGGAAAACCAAGACTTAGCATAATTGCCATTGGCCAGAGGAAAACCAAGACCTGGGAGATCTACCCTATACAAGTGATTTAATGATGCTTTGGCACACTCCCCACCAGCAGGGGTGTCCTCACTCCTCCCTGAGTGTGCTGTTGTGCGTCTAAATACTTCCCTGCGTGTTCTTCCACATGTGCTGTGCTTATAATAATAAACTCTATGTAAATTCTATGACTCTTTTTATAGTTTTTGCCTCCTTGAAATATTCTTGCTTTGAATGGAGGCAAAGTCAGGGCAGCTCTGCTTTTAGCCTCTGGCCCCTGATGGTCTAGAGGCTAGGGTTCCTGGTTTTCAGCCAGTCTGCCCAAGTTCAATTCCTGAGCAGGAAATTAAGCTGTCACTTCAAGCCAGTGCTCACTGCTGTCTCCCGAGATCAGGTTTATTCTCTATGGGCATCCCAACCAAAATTGTTAATCCATTAAAAACCATGTTATCCCTTAAAGTTGTTACTGGTTTTTTGATTAATTAATTAATTAAAGCTCCATAGGGTCTTCTCAACTTAAATTATTCCTGCCTTTACTTGGGAAGGTCAATTTCACTGATTAAAAAGAGACAGTAAAACCCTCATGTAACCAGTCACACAGTCCCTATTTGGAGAACAAATGACCGTGCCACCTTTCCACACTCAGGATATAGTGACCATAAACAGATACCACTGTGCAGGCAGAGCCTCTAATACCGGAAGTGCTAGAGGCAATGTTTCTTATAAAGAGGCCAGGTTTGTAGTTGTAGAGTTCCTTTTGCCTTTTTAAAAATCTTCCCTTAAATGCATACTTTTGTTGGGCTAACAAAGTTTGAATAGCTTAAGTATTAGTTTAGGTTTATTTCATTGTTAGCTATCAGTGACATCACTTTTTCCCTCTTTTAAAATAAATTTTATTACATTTATAGCTGTGCAAGCATCATCACAACCAATTTTAAAGCATTTCCATCCCAACCCCCCCATCTGTCTCCTTTAGAAACTGTAAGTTTTTCAAAGTCTGTGAGTCAGTATCGGTTCTGCAAAGAAGTTCGTTGTGTCCTTTTTTTTTTTTTTTTTTTTTTGGATTACAGATGTAAGTTATAGAATATGATGTTGGTGTCTCACTGTCTCACTAACTTCACTTAGCTTGGTATTTTCTAGGTCCATCCATGTTGCTGCAAATGCTGTTATTTTGTTCCTTTTAATGGATGAGTAATATTCCATTTTGTATATGTACCACATCTTCTTTATCCACTCCCTTTCGAGGGACATCTAGATCATTTCCATGTCTTGGTTATTGTATATAGTGCTGCAGTGAACACTGGAATACATGTATCTTTTCAAGTCATGGTTTTCTCTGGATAGATGCCCAGGAGTGGAATTGCTGGATCAAATGCTAAATCTGTTTTTAGTTTTCTGAGGAATCTCCATACTGTTTTCCACAGTGGTTGCACCAATAGTGTACTAGGGTTTCTTTTTCTCCACACCCTCTCCACGTGGACCCAGAAATACTGGGCTTGGATTTTAGCCCTACAATTTGCTAGAATCAGGCTGGTCCATGTAGAATTGCACATCTAGAAAGTTGGCCTTCTGGTTGTGAATGCAGTGTCAATACAGTGGTTTCTGGGGACAGGCTGTGCTCATACCTGAGCTCTTTCTCTCTAGAGGCCTTCTCAAGCTTTTTCTTCCCTCCCACCTGATCTTCTCCCTCCTCAGCCAGACACCCTCTCCAGCATTTATTGTTTGCAGACTTTTTGATGATGGCCAGGGTTGTGCCTCCAAACCATCAAGGGAACTCAGACCCGAGTTAGCCTGTCGAACTCTTTAGCCATTGGGCTATCAGACCAAGGACCCATCTCCAATCTTGCCTGGGAGCCTGAAGGTGAAGTGTAGGTGATGCGGGGTGGGGAGGGGGGGGGGGACACTCTGGTGTTACGACGCCATCTGGTGGCCATCTTCTCTAACAAAATCTCAGGCCTCTCCCTGCCTCCCACAGCAGAAACCTGATTCAAAGCAGATGCTGTGTGGGTCCTGGCTCCTGCCTCTGGAGGAATACAAGGCAATCTGAAACCCTTCAAAACCCTCAAGAATTCTAAACACTGCCACCAGACCAGGCTGCAAATCCACATCCAGTGCTAAAGGAACACCTGTGTCCTCTGTGTGACATCAGGCTTCTTGGAGCAGAGAGTCACAGGACCCCAGAGAACAATGCCAAACCTCCCGGTGCTTGCTGGGGGTTCTGCCATACCCACCATCAACCCCACTTCTGAGCCTGGATATGCAGCCTTGGGGCTGTACAGGGGTTAGAAGGTACTCTGGCACCATCTTGTGGACATCTGCTCTAACAGCAACCCTCAGGTTTTTCTCCTCCCTCTGGCTCAGCAGCCCCCAGGGCTGCATTGGCCTTGGGCAATATGCCAGTTGGCTTTCCTTCCCCCTATTTTTTAAATACCAAGCAGTGCTTGACTAAGTGGGCTATGTCTCTCTAAGTCTTCCAGAGCACTGAGGCCAACCTACCCCACTCCAATCCACTCAAACCCTCAGCTCCATAACCATTATGTTATGCCTCCTTCACTTTTTCATATATTTATGCACTTAGGTATTTATGGATGTTGGTGTGTATATATGTATTGATTTGTTTTCTTACCTTTCTGACTTTTGTTCATTCATACATACATGTCTTTTTCTTTCTTTCTTTCTTTCTTTCTTTCTTTCTTTCTTTCTTTCTTTTTTCTTTCTCCCTCTCTCTCTCTCTCATTCTTACTTTATTGACCCCAACTGAACCATGAGTGAGTTCTCTGCCCATGGACAGATTTCAAGCCACAGATGTCACCAATCCCACCTCAGGGACAAATCAGATCCTTTACCCAGGCAGACAGAAGGAATCACTGGGAGAGCTTTCTTTATATCAATCTACTGGCCTTAATTCCCCAGACCTGGCTTTTGATCAGGTCTTCCTACCAGGTGTCTAGAGACTGGAAGGAAAAGAACGGAATTTCAGGAGACCTCTTGAGGGAAAAAGCACAGGGGTTAGTGCAGCTTCTATCAAAATATCACTGTTGTACCACCTTCCATTCACCACCCACAGGCACTTTATCCAGACCACAAAACCCAGCTCTGCATCTGGTTGCAAAATTTCCAGCTCTGGCTTCACAAGTGATAGTGGCCTGGTGAAGACTCCTGCCTCAGCAGGTGGTCCGACCCCACCGAACCTGCCAAGCTTTCTTACCACTGTGACACCCGACCAGTCTGCAAATCCACATTCAGTGCTGAAGGGACCCCTGTTTCCTCTGGAGGCATCTTGGCCCAAAGAGTCCCAGGTGCCCTGAAAACAACCCCAAATGTCCGGATTCTTCCTGGGGCATCCCCCAAAAGCATCATCAACCCCATGTCTGAGCCTGGAGCCTGAAGCCTTGGAGCTGCACATGGGACCAGAAGGTACATTTGGCACCCTAATAGCAACCCTCAGGCCTTCCATCCTCCTGTCTGGCTGAGCTCTCCTGGGGGCTGCACTGGCCTTGGGCTGGCCTGTGGATTTGACTTTATATTTCCTCCCTCTCTAAGTGCCATGAAGTGCCCCAAGAAGTGCAGTATTTCTCTATCAAAACCTTTCAGGCCGCTCAGCCTAACTTACCCAAGTTGATACTGTGAATACCCTCTACTGACCCACCCAGTGAGCCATGGAAGCCTTGTTACTTTCTTCATATAGTAATTACCTGAAATAATTAGCTGTGGTGTACGGATTTATGGATTATTTCCATCTTTATATATTTACTATGTATTTTTTTGTATCCCCCTGTTGCATACATATATAATGTGGCCAGGAATTCAATCCATGCTGCAGTTTTTATTACCCCAGGCTCGTACTTAAAACCCTCTGCCACCACAAGTATAATGTCAGGATAGCCTTTTGAATTGCTTTATCTATCAATTCACTAGCTACTATATAGAAATGCATTATGTATTTTTAGACTTCTTCATCAATTGATCTCCTTCTTTTGACTAGATACTTTTATTTATTCATTTATTTGGGTGCCACCTGTGACACTGGGGAGTTGTCTTGCCAGGTTTTGATTTCCCAACACAGCTCTTACCACAGCCCCAGCAGCGACAGAGACAGACTCAAGCCAGGTGGCCACAAGGGAACTCAACAAGTGCTTTCTTGATATCAATCAGCCCTGCATAATTCATCAGCCCTGGTTTTGGTCATGTGTCCATACCCTGGAGCGGGACTTAACAGAGAGTCTTGTATGGAAAGTCAAGAAGGTAATTTCACTAGGTCTCTTGATCAAAAAAAGCACCAGGATTAGCACAGCTGCCCACTAAAATGTCACCAAATTCCACCCTCCATACATCAGGACCAGCCTCTATCCAGATACCTAAACGCTGGACAGTCAGGGGCTTGAAAATGGCCAGCTCAGGATTCAAAACAGATGTTGTGTGGGTCCCGGCTCCTGCCTCTGGAGGGACACAAGCCAATCGGAAACCCAGTGAAACCCTTAAGCATTCTAAATGCTCTGCCACCTGATCAGGCTGCAAATCCACACCCAGTGCTGAAGGGGCACTGGTTTCCTCTTCTGGCAAGAGGCATCTTTGTGCAGAGAGTCACCAGAGCCTGGAGAACAATACCAAACCTCTGGATATTTGCTGGGGTTTGAGCAAACCCACCAACAACTCCACCTCTGAGCCTGGATAGGTGAGCGCCTTGGAGCTGCACAGGGTCCAGAAGGTACTCTGGTGCCATCTTGTGGACATCTGCTCTAACAGCAACTCTCAGGATTTCCGCCCTTCTCTGCATTGCCCTTGGGCAATATGCCCGTTGGTTTTCCTTCCCTCTCTTTCTTTAAATACCGAGAACTGCTCCACTAAGTAAGCTGTCTCGCTGAATGTCTTCCAAGGCACTGAGGCCAACCTACACCAGAACAATCCATTCAAAACCTCAGCTCCATACCCAGCCTTATTCGATTGCTCATATATTTGTGCACTTATGTTTTTAAGAATGTTACATTATCCATTCATGCATACCTGTCTTTCTTTCTCTTTGTTTCTTCTTTTCTTTCTTTCTTGACCCCAGCTGAAGCAAAGTGTGTTGTCTGCCCATCGACGGATTTCAAGGAAGAGAAGTTATCAATCCCACTGCAGGGACAAAGGCAGATCCTTTACCCAGGGAGCCAGGAGGGATCTCTGGGAGAGATTTCTTTATATCAATATACCTGCCTTAATTCCCCAGACCCGGCTTTCGATCAGATATTCCTACCAGGTGTATAGAGAGAAAAAAAGAGGCTCATACAGAAAGAAAGGAACAGAGTTTCAGGAGACCTCTTGAGAGAAAAGGCACACGATTTAGAGCAGCTGCTCACCAGTCCATCCTCCATTCACCTCCTGCAGGCACTTGATCCAGATCACAAAACTCCGCTCAGCCTGGGGCTTCAAAATTGCCAGCTCCGACTTCACAAGCCATGGTATCCTAGTCCAGACTCCTGCCTCTTGAGAAACAACAGGCTGTCTGATCCCATTGAACCTGCCAAGCTTTCTTACCGCTGTGACACCCGACCAGGCTGCAAATCCACATCCAATGCTGAAAGGGCACCTGTGTCCTCGCCTGACAGGAGGCATCTTGGCCCAGAGAGTCCCAGGTGCCCTGAAGACAACCCTGAATCTCTGGGTGCTTGCTGGGGCTTCAGCCAAATGCATCATTCACCCCTTCTCTGAGCCTGGAGCCTGCAGCCTTGGAGCTGCCCATGGGTCCAGGAGGTACTCTGGCACCATCTTGTGGACATGGGCCCTAACAGCACCTCTCAGGCCTGCCTTCCACCTGTTGCCTCATCTCTCCTGGGGGCTGCACTGGCCTTGGGCAAGCCTGAGGCTTTGACTCTATATTTCCTTTCCATCTAAGTGCCATGAAGTACCCTAAGATGTGGGGTATTTCTCTCAAAAAATTTCGGAGCACTCAGCTATACTTAACCAAGGCTGTTATGTGAATTCCCTCTGCCGCTCAACCCATTGTGCCATGGCAGCCTTATTTCTTTCTTCAGATATTAATTACCAGTAATAATTATCTCTGGTATATTAATTCAATGATTTATTGACAGCTTTATTTATTTATTTCCTCTTTTTTTTTTTGGTTCCCCTTGGGGAATGCTGACATTGTCTGGCCTGGATTTGAAACCATGCCACAGCTGTTACTACCCCAGCCTTGTACTTAAAATCCTCTGCCTCCACAAGCATAACATCAGGAGAGCCCCTTTTTTTGTCTTTTTTTGTCTCTTTGCCATTTCTTGGGTTGCTCCCATGGCATATGGCAGTTCCCAGGCTAGGGGTCTAATCGGAGTTGTGGCCGCTGGTCTAAGACAGAGCCACAGCAAGGTGGGATCCAAGCTGCCTCTGCAACCTACACTAAAGCTCATGGCAATGCCAGATCCTTAACCCAGTGAGTGAGACCAGGGATCAAACCTGCAACCTCATAGTTCCTAGTTGGATTTGTTAACCACTGAGCCATGATGGGAACTCCCAGGAGAACCTTTTGTATTGATTTATCTATCAATTCACTTGGCTGCTCTGTAGGATTGTATATATGTAGTTATCAACTTTTTGATCAATTGCTCTCTTTCTTTTGACTATTTTTATTTATTCATTTATTGAGGTGCCAGCTGTGACACTGGGGACTTGTCTGGCCAGGTTGTGATCTCCAAATACAGCTCTTATCACAGTCCCAGCAGTGACAGAGACAAGCTCTTAACCAGGCAGCCACGAGGAAACTCCATGAGAGCTTTCTTGATATCAATAAACTTTTCCTAATTCACCAGACCTGGGTTTGATTAGGCTTCCATAGCCTGGTGTGGTACTGAAACAGAGGCTTCTGTGGAAAGGCAAGGGGGGAAGTTTCACTAGGTCTCTTGAATGAAAAAAGCATAAGGATTAGCACAGCCAACAGCCAAAATAACACCAAATTCCACCATCCATTCATCAGCACCAGCCCCTATCCAGATACCTAAACCCTTGACAATCAGGGGCTTGAAAATTTCCAGCATGTGAATCAAAACAGATAGTGTGTGGGTCCCAGCTCCTGCCTCTGGAAGAACACAAGGCAATCTGAAACCCAGTGAAACGCTCAAGCATTCTAAATGATCTGCCAACCAACCAGGCTGCAAATCCACATCCAATGCTGAAGGGACACTTGTTTTCTTCTGCCTGACATGAGGCATCTTGGAGCAGAGTCACCAGAGCCTGGAAAGCCATGCCAAACCTCTGGGTGCTTGCTGGAGGTTCTACCAAAACCACCATCAACCTCACCTCTGAGCCTGCATTCACAGCTTTGAAGCTGCGCAGGGGTCAAGAAGGTACTCTGGCTCTATCTTGGGGACATCTGCTCTAACAGCAACTCTCAGGCTTTCCTCCTCTCTGGTTCAGCAGCCCCCAGGGCTCTATTGGCCTTGGGCAATATGCGGGTCAGCTTTCCTTCCCCCTCTTTCTTTATTACTGAGAAGCACCTGCCAATATGGGCTATATCTCTCTCAAAGTCTTTCAGAGCAGTGAGCCCAACCTAACTCTAATTCTAACCCTAACCCTCTAATCCTAACCCCCAAACACAAACCCTAAGCCTCTAACCCTGACCTCTCACCCCAAGCCAAACCCTAACACTGAACCTGATCCCAAAGCCCAACCAGAACCCAAACCCTGACCCCTAACCCTAAACCCTAACCCCTAAACCTAACCCCAACCCTAAACCCTAACCCATCAGGTGCCTATGGTTGTGGGAAATGTGCCTTTCTCCTCAGGTTCTGTACAAAGAACATGTGGAGTCCCGAGGGTCAAGGTAGACGTGGGGCTGCAGTTCTAGCTCATTTTCTAATTTTAACTGGCTCATGAGTGGGAGACTATTTCAAGAAGACTCTCCTCATGAGAGGAATCCTGTAAGTAGGGAGAAGAGGGGAGGTGGGTGGAAACAGGGGCCGGGTATCCTGGTGCATTGGAAGCCTCTGGAAGACCCATTGGAGGGAGGCTGCACGGAGAAATGTCCAGGGGCACAGACCTGCCCAGGAGCTGCTGTTAGTTCAGATACTGCTCTAAGGTGCTCAGGGTCCGCTCTAACAAGGGGGGCTGGGGGAGGGGTCTGCAGTGAAGTCTCTGTATATGGTTCCTGTGTGCTGATCACTGTCAGGGTGCCTGCCCAGGTGAGCTCCATATCCTGGGAGGAGCCTGCCCTTGTGAGCCCCGGGTGATGATGGGTGATTGCCCAGGTGAGCTCCATATCCAAGGCATGACCTGCCCTCATGAGCCCCAGGGGCTTATGGGTGATTGCCCAGGTGAGCTCCATATTCTGGGCAGGGCCTGCCTTCATAAGCCCTGGGAACTGGGAGGGGCTTGTGAACAAGCATCCTTTGCATTTGGCACAGAGTTGTTTAGTGTGATTCTCCTGGGGGCATTGCTGGAATGAAATGAGAACCAGAAAGTGCTACACGTTCTTGGACCCCCACCCAGACTCATCCAGAGTGACAAGGTCAGTAGGTGAGTGCTGGTCACTGTGCCACATGAGGGAGGCCCCATCAGTACCTCTTGCTTTTTTCACCTGATGACATGGAGGCTTCCTTAGGACAGAGTGGACAGCCCACCCCAGGCGGGAGCTCCTGGTGACCCTCAGGGGACATGGGAGGGAGAGGCCAGGAGGGAGGGGAGAGACCAAGGGGGGTCTTTCTGGGTCTGAGCTGGGAGTGGACGAGCAGATGGTGAGTGCGATCTTCTGACATGAGCCTAAACCCGCTTCAGGGGGAAATGCCTGCTGCGTGACCCCAACACAGGATTGTAAGGCAAATTCCATGAAAGAAAGAATTTGAAGGATGAATCCCACTGAAGGGAAGGCTCACAAAATGAATCTTCCTATAAGCAGAGGCCCTGTGAGCTGGTCCCCTCAGAGGAGGGCCGTGGAAACTGCCATGGCAGGTAATCCCCCTGAGGGGGCAGCAGGTGCACTTCTGCTGGTCACTGTGCACAGCACAGGCCTGGCCCTGCGGACATCAGGGCCCTGTCATCTAGGTGTCCTCGGGTAGCCTCTGTTTTTGGGCATAAAAGGGGAGCAGCTCAGGAGGGTAAAACATTTTCAGAGGATATATTTGATGACTGCAGACCTTGGTTGTTGATTTCTTTCAGTCATAATCCTCCTGGTTTTAGATCTGATGTGGGTATCATAGAGGAGTCAAAATTTAAGTTTTCACAATCTGTATTTGTGGCTTCAGTATCATTGATGACAGATAGTGTGATGGTTAGGGAAGAATTATTGATTTATGTGTCATGTAAAGAATTTGCAATGATGATAGGACAGTTAAGATTATAACGGCGGCTTAGCAAATGGTTCAAGTTGCCCTACTTGTGCATCTAGTGTATGTGTATGGGTCATTTTAGTTGTCAGCTGGATGGATGATCTAGCGGGGACCTGGGATAGTGGAATTGGGCCTCTTCTGGTCTGCCCTTGTGGGAGCCTGGGCTGCTTCTGAGTCCTGACCCTGGCCAGAGAAATTGGTAATGTTTTTGTTTTGCATGTTGAAATGCTTAATGACAAACATTTTGTGCAGTTCACTGATGTAGGTGAAATGTGGACCCTTAAGTTGATTTATTCTCCAAGAAATGGACATCCTACTCCCCACCAAGGGCAAATCCCTGTCCAGAGGTGAAAGACCCCACCTGTGTGACATGTAACCTACAGAAGAGCAGCTCCAAACTACTTGAAAACTGAGTTGTCTGCATGGTAGATTTAGACCCCTCCGTGCCCTGTCTACACTGTGCGTTTTTAGACATGACCAAGTTCGGCCCACACTAGGATGTGGGGACCTGGGTAGAGATCCAGCTTCAATCCTGAGAGCTTTGAGGGGGTCGTAGGTTCGTGGGTAGAGACCCAGACTGGTCGCAGTCCTGGGAAGTTCTGTGCCTCTGTCCAAATGTCTGTGCTTAAATGTCAGATCTGGAGCTGAGGTGGACTTGTCTGGTCACAGCCTCTGCTCTAAGGTTGGTTCTCTGCCCTGCCTGGGGGTCATGGCTACGGGGGGCAGGGGGAGCCTAGTCCTTACCCCTGAAGGTTCACCTTCCCTGGGGCTGGTGGAGGCGCCTCAGGTGAGCTCCCTCATAATTAAACCAATTCACCAGGGAGCTCCTGCTGTGGCACAGTGGGTTCATGATCTGACTGCAGGGAGTTCCCATTGTGGCTCAGTGGAAATGAACCTGATTTGTATCCATGAGGATGCAGGTTCAATCCCTGGCCCCACTCAGGGGGTTAAGGATCCAGCATTGGCCCGAGCTGTGGTGTATGTTACTGATGTGGCTTGGATTTGGCATTGCTGTGGCTGTGGCATAGGCTGGCAGCCATAGCACCAATCGACCCCTAGCCTAGGAACTTCCATATGCTGCATGTTTGGCCCTCAAAACAAAGAGTATGCAGCAGATCTGGTCTCTGTGGTGGTGCAGGTTCCATCTCCAGCCTGGCACAGTGGATTAAAAGATCTGGCATTGCTGCAGCTGCAACATAAGTCTAAGCTGCAGCTCATATTCAATCCCTGGCCCAGGAACTTCCATATACTGTGGGTGCAGCCATTAAAAACATAAACAGGATTCACAGGGTGAGGAGGGAGGCAGGTTTGCCTGGTGAGTTGATTGCTGGGCACGTGAGTCTGGGTGTAAGGCCAACCAGCAGCAGGGGAAGTTGCCTCTGGGGTCTCCTTCTAGTTGCCTATCCTTGCTCAGCAGCACCCGGTCCTTTACCTCCTGTGTCAGCCCTGCCTTCCAGGGAGTTTTCTCAGCACTTCAGCAAGACAAATGCCTGAGCCTGCTAGAACCTAGGTATTGTGTTAAACTTTAGCATAAATGGCTAAAAGCAATTAAAATAGCCCAGAACCAAGGGGAAAAGAGGTGGAGACTGACTTCTCTGGGACAAACTGAAAAGAGCGGAGACAGACCCTACACTCCTTCTGCAGTCTTAGCAGGTCCCAGGACCTGACTCATTCCCATGTTGGGGCCCCACTCAGCACAGCCCTAGCGTCCTGGCCAAGGGGATCTGTGACCCCAGGTGCAGGATCTGGAGAGGTGAGGTCACCCTGGTGCTGGGTCTGGGGATTGTGTGGGTCTCACCCCATCCATGTGGGTCAGGCTCTGCTTCAGGGGAGACCCCATGTCTTCTCTCTGCCTCCAGTGTTTCTTGTCCTCCCTGAAGTTTCAAACATCTGAATTGAGGGTGTTGCTCTGAGGAACCTGTGGTCCCCTTTCTTCTCTTTCTCTTGTCATATCAAATGAGAACAAGCACCCTTGAGTGGTTGTGGCTCAAATTTTGACTGA
The DNA here is from genome assembly GCF_054392235.1 of Sus scrofa. Taxonomy (NCBI): domain Eukaryota; kingdom Metazoa; phylum Chordata; class Mammalia; order Artiodactyla; family Suidae; genus Sus; species Sus scrofa. The sequence goes on from NC_139388.1 coordinate 55,179, forward strand.
GTGACAACCCTTGGTGTTATCCTGCTAATATCATAGTCTATCACATGTCTAAGCCATTTGTGTCACTGCTGCCTGGGTTCCCCTGGATGGAGCTCCAGGAGCACAGACTAGCCCCCCTAAGAATGATCCCCATGTGCCACATGAAAGTACCATGAGGGCCTCCCATATTTGTGATAAAAAGGATTCAAATTGGAATCTGAGTAAGACATCAGGGGTTTCTTTGTTTTGTTTTAGCTTTTTAAGGACTGCACCTGCAGGATATGGAGGTTCTCAGGCTAGGGGTGGAATCAGAGCTGCTGCAGCCACCCTACATGACATCCCCAGCAATGCCTGTTCACAAACCCACTGAGCGAGGCCTGGGATTGAACCCGCACTCTCATGGATACTAGTCACGTTCATAGCCACTGAGCCATGACAGGCGCTCCCAAGGCATCATTTTTAAATCTAAGTGAACTGTAGCACACGTCACACCATCATCACTATTTTAAGTTCATGTTTTTAAGGCATCGGGTACATTCACCTTTGTGTGGAGCTCTCACACTATCCATAGAATAGTTCAGCTTTTAAACCCAAGGTTCCACAACCATGAAAGTCTCACTCCCCACCCCCTCTGGCAGCCCCAACACCACGGGCCACTTCTGTCCATGAGTTGTCACCTTCAGGGCTCCCATTAGAACAGAATCCTCTGCTGTTTGCTGCTTGCCAGGTGGTCTCTGTCCTGAGGCAGAAAGGACCCTGCAGGGGGGACTCGTAGAGTATGGGGTGTGATACCAAGAGCATGGCGTTCACACAGGACACAGTGTCAGCATCATGACACTTTCTCAGGCCACCTTGTCACCCACATGGAATGTTCCCATTACCCAACTTAGAAGGGCATTGAGGGTGGCCTGGGGCCCCAGAGGCCCCATTCCTTCCCTGGACTTCAGAAGGCATGTTCACCATGGGCTCTGGATTCACCCACCTCTCCGCTGTCACCCTCTGTCCCATCTTGAACATGAAAATGACTTCTACTGAGCACTGGCCACAGCACTGGCCTGGTCGATATCAGGGTCCTTTAATTTAGGCATCGTGTTACGGCAGCTCTTTTCAGGCCTGAGGAGGGAACGGTTCATGCGTGTAAAACATTTTCAGAGGAAATTAATACTTGATGACTGTCTATACTACTCAATTGCTGACTTCTGTTAGTCTAAACTTCTGGTTTTAGATCTGATGTGGGGGTTACAAAGGAGTCAAAATTTATATCCTTATAATCTGTGTATTCATAGATTCAGTATCACTGATGACCTGTAGTTTTAGGGAAGGGTTACTGATTTCATGTATCATGTACAGGACTTACAATGATAATCAGGCAATTAAGATTAGAATGGTGGGAGTTCTTTCAATGGTGCAACAGGATTGGTGGCATTTCTGCAGTTCAGTTTAGATCCCCTGCCCAGCATAGTGGTTAAAGGATCTGGTGTTTTAACAGCTGTGGTGTAGGTTGCAATTGTGGCCTACAGATTTGATCCCTGGCCCTGGAAATGCATATGCCATGGAGAGACTGAAAAAAAATTTGAGGATGTTGGCTGGTAAGTGGTTCATATTATCTACTTGTGCATCTAATGTACATGTATGAATCCGTTCAGTTGTCAATATTAGTGAAATAATATAGAAAACTAGAGAAGTTACCCAAAAATAATTATTTTTTGGCCCCACCAGTGGCATGTGGAAATTCCTGGATCAGGGATAGAACCCACAACACAGAAGCAACCCAAGCCACTGCAGTAGCAACTCCAGATCATTAGCCCACTGTGTTACAAGGGAACTCCCCAAAATGTCTACTAATGTGTGGTCATGAAAAATTTATTCCACATTAGAAGATGTTGCCTCTTGAGAGCCTGTGTGGATTTTTGCCTATGATTTAGTTTTGACAAAGTTATGTACTTTTTACATGAATTCACACTCGTGGAGAAAGACATAACAGTCATGGTATTGGATGACATCGTTGACAAGGATTCAATTCCTTCCTTCTTTCCACTTATTTATTTAGGCCACCCTTGTAGCATGTGGAAGTTCCTGGGCAGGGTTGAATCTGTACCACAAGCCACAGCAGTGAGAATGCCAGATTCTCAACCTTCTGAGCCACAGCGGAACTCCCTCTTTGCTCCTTAATGTAAATGTACATAGGTAGACTTTTCAAACCTCTGACATGGAGAATGTAACGATTCTATATTAACAGTAGGAGTTTCCACTGATGAAACTTCTCCCTGGGATGCAAATACCTCTCAAAGTATGAACATAAGTACCATTACTGCTGTTACTGAGTGAATGAGCCTAGAGGGGAAGCATTTCATGTTGTGTGTGTGTCAGGGGAGTTGGAGTCATGTCATGACATCCCTGAAAGGCCAAGAAAGTGCTGTGGGAAGAAGGTCCTATTTACTCCTACAAATGACATTGTGAAGTGAAGTTTGGCTCATGTTTAGTTAAGCATATGCCTGAGAACGGTGAAAATCAGCATATGGGGACTCCTATAATAGTGAAGATGGCTCCACTGACATTGCGTAATGGAAGTGTGCTACTACATCATATGTAGAACAATGTCCCTGAATGCACTGGCTAAGATAATTCCTGTCAAACCACCTGTTATAAAAAGAAAAAGCCTAAAGCTCATGATGTAGTGGGAGATCATGTTCTACTCCCTCTCTGAAGAGCTACTAATCAGCTGAATATCTTTACTCCTGTAAGAATGGCAATAGTTATGGCAGCTGATGTAAAGTAAGCTCATGGGCTGACATCTCTCCCTGTGGCAAATGTATGATGGCCCCACAAGACAGACCCTAAAAAACCAATGGACATGATTCAAGCCATTCTGATATATCTGAAAGGTGGTTTTTGTACTAAATAGTATGTAATGATACATGAGACTATTACAAGCCCTGGTAGGCTATGAATATAGACTTCAGGGTGACCAGAGAATCAAAATAGATGTTGGTATAGGAATGGGTCTCCTCCTGCAGAGTCAAATAAAGTATTTATATTTTGATCTAACAGTATGGTAATTCTGGCTGCTAGGACTGAGAGTGATAATTATAGTAATACAGCTATAATTGGGGCAGATCAAACAAATAATGGTGTCTGGTATTGGAATAATGGCTGGTGGTTTCATATTAAAGACTGTAGTCATAAAAGTAATAGCATCGAGATTTGAGGGAACATCTGCTAAAAGCAAGGAAAAAATGCTTATGTCTACAGAGGCTTCTGCATGTCCCATATTTCTGGCTTCAGGTGGATGTACATTTCAACCAGTACAGAACCAGCTCTACTATTGATGATATGAGTAGGAGTAAGATTGAGGGAGAAGTAGTCAAAAGCTACTATTATTTATTTGGGGAAATGCTACATCAGCTGCCCCAGGTATTTGTGGGACAAGACAATTTCCAAAACCTCCAATCATAATGGGTAAAACTATAAAGAAAAGTATTAAAAATGCAGGGGCTGCCATGACTACATTATAGATTGAGTCATCTCCAAGTAGGCTCCAGATTAGCTTAGCTGAGCATGGATTAATAGACTTAAGGTGTTGCCGACTGTTCGAGCTCAGGCACCAAACAGTACAATGACAATACACTTGTGATTTGTTGAAAAGAGCAGTTGATGAACACAGGCAAAATGGCTGAGCAAGCATTAGACTAGAAATCAAATGAAAGCACGTGAGCCCTCTTTTTGCTGAATCCTGTGATGAATCAACAAACCTAATTGCAAATTCACAGAAGCCTCAATTCTTCAGGTACTTTTCCAGATTTTTCTTTGTTCTCAAAGTTGAGAGTGTATTTACCTGTTAAGTAAAATTTCCTGGGGTGGAAACCCATCTTCAAGTGTTTTGTAATCCTTATTTTGAGGAATTAAGTAAATTGTACTTGCTTAGAATTTTGAAAGCCCTTGGTCTAAACTAACCTAAACTCCTAGCCCATTACTGGTGGAATGGGTGTTAAGGCCAGTGATGATAGAAAGGTGATTTGCTTTGTGTGAGTGAATTGTTGTTTTATCTTTAAGTTTACTAATGGGAATATAGTTATTTGGAGAATGATAGACACAAGTAGAAATACATGCTGAGTCGTTCTCTGATGGCTATCAGTGTAGGTAGAATGATGTTATCATTTTTGTTCTCTCTTCTTTTTTTTTTTTTGGTCTTTTTGCCTTTTCTAGGGCTGCTTCCACAGCATGTGGAGGTTCCCAGGCTAGGGGTTGAATTGGAGTTGTAGCTGCTGGCCTACACCAGAGCCACAGCCACTCGGGATCTGAGTCACATCTGTAACCGACACCACAGCTAACGGCAACACCAGATCCTTAACCCACTGAGCAAGGCCAGGGATCAAACCTACAACCTCATGGTTCCTAGTCAGATTTGTTAACCACTGAGCCATGACGGGAACTCCTCATTTTTGTTATCTCTCGCATAAGTATTCACTTGGGTAAAAACCCTAATGGTGGGAGCCTTCCTGATGATGCTCTAATAACGAAGCTGAGGGTTGTGATGGGAGGTGTGTTGTTACACGTGTGTGATAATGACGCTGTTGTGGCACATAAGCTGTGCGTCAATGGTAAGAAGACTGTTATTGTATAAACCATTGCATTAGGATGGTTATGGTTGAATTATGCATCATAATAGCTGTTACTCATTCCATATGGGCAGTTGATGAGGAGCCCATAATTTTTGTAGTTGAATTTGGTTGAGTTCCCTGCAGCCTCCAGTTATGATTTATAATATAGCTGTAACCAACAGTATGATGATGGGTGGTGAGATTTGGATACAAGTCTGTCGCATTAACAGCATAAGGCCTACTGCTCATAGACTGCTTTGTGTTACTTCAGGCACTCAGAAATAAAATGAGGAAGATCCTAATTTTAGGACAAAAGCTATTATTTTGATGGACTAAAGATTTTTACAATTTATTGTGTTCACTGACCAGGGTATATGAGATTAACAGTAACAGCCATCATAAGTAGTATTGATGTGGTAGATTTTTTTTTTTATTTTCCCACTGTACAGCAAGGGGGTCAGGTTATCCTTAGATGTATACATTGCAATTACAGTTTTAGATTGTTTTAGAAAATATCTGTTGGATGCTTCTACAGCTTAGGGTTTAATTTTTTTATTAGAATGAGGATAGTGTTAATCAGTATGAGCCTGTTACTGCAATTATGCCCCCGGAGATGATGGTCAGTAAAATGATAGCACAAAAAACGTGGTTAATTAGTGCATGAAGATATAACACAACATGTCTAGAACATCTTGGGTGTATGGGCCCAGTAGCTCATTTAGTGGACCTGCTGTAGCATGTGGTGTAACATGGTGACAAGGAGCATGTAAAACTCTTAACAGCAGCTCAATTCCTACAATTCTAGGAAACGTCTATTATTCACTCTCAATAACTCTTTTGTCAAACATATGTCTCGTGTTTGTGGTGGGATGTCTGATGTGAAGATATGTAGTGAAACTGCTCACATACTTTGGTACACTTCTCATAATGTTAACAGTAAAAAAATTTATGATAGATGTATAAGTCGATCATATCAATATTATGGGTAGGATGCTCAAATTCATAGAAAGGAGATTGTTAGGGGTGTTTTAATGATGACATTGGCTGTATACAATTCTGGCGTATAGGGGTTGTGAAATGCTCCTAAAATAGGATTGGATTGTTGTGAAAATGTTGATGAGAATGATATTGACATAGTCTCCAGGAAGAACAGCGTGAATGTGCCTGTTGCATTTTCTACATTGAAACTAAATAGAGCTTTTAATTCTACCTCTGTTAAATCAAATGGGGCTCCATCGGATTTCTACTTTAATAATCAAATTCTGGGCAGGGGTCAGGATGGGAAATTAGTCGTGGGTGTTTTTGTGTAATAATTACTGGCAAACGTGTAAATGGTCCATTTAGCAGCAGGACTGATAAGAGAATAATAGCTTGTGTTTCTTCATAAGAGATTTATGCTGCCCACAGAGTTCCAGTTGTGTGTGTGTTTTGAATCTGAAATTCATCCAGCTCAGAGGATTGAATAAATTGTGAGGCTTCATACAACTAACATAAACAGTACACCTAGCTTTATATTAATTAGCGGATAGGGCATGGGAAGATGAACTCATTATGTGACAGCCAGGGTTAGGGCGAGAACTGGTGCAATAAATATACATTGATGATGGTAGGATGGCCATTGTGGTTCTTTAATAAATAATTGGACTGCATCAGGAATGGGTTATAATAATCCATAGGAGCTGATGTTGTTTGGCTCTCTCCAAGTTTGTAGATAGCCTAATTTCTGATTCAGTTAATGTAAGGAAAGCTATAGCAAGTAAAATTGGGTAATTAGTGAAAGAATGCTAATTATAAGTATATTCTTAGGAAGAGGACTTGAACCACTGTGGATAGAATTTTAAGTTTTATACAGTTGCCAGGCTCTGCAAACCCTAACACACCCTGTTCTGCATTGGCGTATGTATAAATCAATTGAATGTAGATTATATCATCATTTAGTTTGAAGGCATTTTGAAAATTAGGTCTTACATCTCTTGTTGTCCTTTCACAGTGGGAGAAATCTATAATAGATAGAGTGACCAGGACCACTCCAGTCTAACATGTAGGACTCCAGCCTTTGAACAAACAGACAATTATACCCAGTTACACCACTGGGGTGTCCTGATCCAGCATCAATGTCGTTAATCTATTGTCAAATTCTAGAATAAGATTGCACTGTTACCCTAAATGTTATTCTCCAAGGTCACCCCAACCAAAATTGAGTCCAGTAAAAACTATGTTATTCTTAAAGTCCAGTTATTGGAGTTTTTATTGATTAATTAATTAAAGTTTCATAGGGGTTTCTTGTCTTACACTACTCCTGCCTCTTCTTGAGCAGGTAAATTTCACTAATTAAAGAGATAGTAAAACTCTAGTTTGACCAGTCACACAATCCCTAGTTAGGGAGAAAATAAATGACTATGTTACCTTTCCACACTGAGGTTATGGTGACCATTAAATAAATACCACCAGGCAGGCAGTGCCTCTAATACCAGAAGTGCTAGAGGCAATGTTTTTTATATGGTTTGTGGTTACCAGGTTCCTTTACTTTTTAAAATCTTTTTTGAATGCATACTTGCATTGGGTTAACAATATTTGAATACATTAAGTATTAGTTTAGGTTTATTGTTAGTTTAGGTTTATTTTATTGTTAACTGTCATTGGGTTTTCTGTTCTGATATAAGCTTATGCAGGGAGAGATATTTCTTATTACTCATATTAACAGCATTTATTCTATTAATTAGTCAATATTATTGTTTTATCTAGTTACTTTTGGTGTTAAGATGAATGTGTGGTCAACCTTGAATATTTTCTTAATTGGTGGCTACTTTTAGCCAACAATGGTGCATGCTTAACCTCCAGATAAGATTGTATCTTGTATCTAAAAGTCTGTATCTAAACTTATGTTCTTAAGTCATATTTAAAGTTGAACCAAAACTTTATTTGGAAAGCCAGAGGTCACCATGCTTGTCAGTCTTGTCACCTCTACTCAAAAATTCTCTATCTTTCCTTTTTTTTTTTGTCTTTTTTCCATTTCTTGGGCTGCTCCCATGGCATACGGAGGTTCCCAGACTAGGGGATCGATTGGAACCAGAGCAGTTGGCCTATGCCAGAGCCACAGCAATGTGGGATCTGAGCTGTGTCTGTGACCTGCACCACAGCTCATGGCCGTCCAGAACCTTAACCCACTGAGCAAGGCCAGCGATTGAACCCACAACCTCATGGTTCCTAGTTGGATTCATTAACCACTGAGCCATGTCAGGAACTCCTATCTTGCCTTTTAAATGAGTTTGTTCTTGTATGTTTTTCCAAAGTAGCTCATCTGGTTTCAGGGATTTTAATTTACATTCTCTTTGTTAAAGTTTTCTAGTTAAATCATTATGCAAAAGGTAAAAGGGATATGTTTTTGGTATTTTTAATGCTTCTATCATCATTCCTTTATGGTACTTTATAAAGTACCATAAAGCACCAGATTTTAGCTTCTATGCAATAGATGTTGAATGAATGTTTGATTTAATTTAATTACAATAGGTGAATTTCAGAAGCTGTGGCTAGTTTTAGTTCAAGGGATTCATGCAGTATGAACTCTCCTGGGTATAAACTAGATGCTTTTCTTGAAGCTACATTTTGATTGATCCAAGCACACTTTGAAGTATGGTCACCTCATCACAAATTCTCTCCCTCCCACCCTTCATTTTTCTTTTGAGTTTTTAACATGGCCCCTGTAGCATTTGGGAGTTCCCAGGCTAGATGTCAAATCAGAGCTGCAACTGCTGCTCTACACCACAACCATAGCAATGCCAGATCCGAGCCATATCTGTGACCTATAATGCCGCTCATGGCAATGCTGGATCCTTAATGCACTGAGCAAAGGCAGGGAGTCGAACCCACATATTCTTGGATACAATTGGGTTCTTAGCCCACTGAGCTACAGCAAGAACTCCTTATTTCCACTTTTATGTTTGGTACTTGTTAATAGGTTATAAAAACTCTCCTGTATTTGAGGAGGGTGGTGGGCAGTGTGTCTGTGCTTCATGACTTGATTCAACTAAGCACTTTTTTCTTAATTTTCTACTAAATCTTGCTTCAGTTGTTTATTTCATAAAAACTTCTGTATAAATTACTTAATGCTTTTGAGGTAGAAAACATACCCCCCTTCTTCCCTCCTATAAGTTACATCTTGACCTAAGATTTTTATGTCTGATAATTATGCTCATTTTTTTTTCTTTTTTTCTTTTTCTTTTTTTGTTGTTGTTGTCTTTTTGTCATTTCTTGGGCCGCTCTCATGGCATATGGAAGTTCCCAGGATAGGGGTCAAATCAGAGCTGTAGCCACCACCGTACACCAGAGCCACAGCAACATGGGATCTGAGCCATGTCTGCAACCTACACCACAGCTCATGGCAATGCCAGATCCTTAACCAACTGAGCAAGGCCAGGAATCGAACCTGCAACCTCATGCTTCCTAGTCAGATTTGTTAACCACTGAGCCATGATGGGAACTCCTGATCTTTGTTCTTTACCAGTGTTTCCTGAGAATGTATAATTTTATAAGAAATTAATAATCTGGGACAACACCCATATGTTTATGGAGTTAGTAAGTTCATCTAGTCATTTATAGTGCCTCATGTTAAATATGAAACTACTTCAACAGGTTGAATAGAACTTTATACATAAAAGATTTATGCATTTATGTGACATATTAATATTCAGTGTAGTAGTCTGTTGTGTTAAAATTAGCATTGAAATATTTAATATATTTTCCTTTGGAGATTATTAAAATGTACTTTCTTTTGTTTGAGGTGCATGACAGCTAGAGAGGGACATCATTTTGTTTAAGCCTTATATATCTAATTGATCTGTATTATTAGGAGACTTTATTGTAGTTATACTAACTTTCTGTTACTGAAGTAGTGGCAATATCTTTGTTAGATTGGTTAGTTGATTCTTATGTAGTTGTATGCTTTGCCTTGTTGGGGGGTTTGGCCAGGCAATAATGGCATATGAAGTATGAGATTGGGAGGTAGGAGAGTTTGATTAAGGAAGCTATTTAACTGATAAGCCTGTGTGTGTGTGTGTGTGTGTGTGTGTGTGTGTGTGTGTGTGTGTGTGTCTAATTACTCCATGTCCTGTGACCTTTGACTCAATAACACATTATGGTTGATCATGTTGGTAAATACTATATAATTTAACCCCATCTCCAAGTCATTTGACTGTGATAAGGCATCTGATGGCCACAGCTGAGTCACAGTCCCCTCCAGAATTAAAAATAACATATGCATAGAGCCAGATTATGTGTGAACACAAGTTGATATGATAGTCCACTGGGATGTCTTACTTAAGGAGAAAAAGTGGGAAGTTAAGGGGAAAATGGCCCCAAAATAAGAACCAAATGCAAGACATAATTCCTTTGGAGTTTCCTGGTGGCCTAGTGGTTAAGGACAGGTATTGTCACTGCTGAGGCTTGGGGATGACCCCTGGCCCTGGAACTTCAGCATGCCACAAGTGTTGACAGATGGATGGATGGATGGATAGATAACTCAATTATAGAAATCCACATGATTCTTGGGCCCTGAACTAGGAGAGAGGGCAAGAGCTGCACTGGGCGATCCCCCTCTGGCTAGACCACATCTCCGTGTGGCACGGGGCACCCAAATCCATGGACAAGGAATAAGAGGCATTGAAATGAATGAGCTGAATGGATCCAGAAATGAGTGAAGGTCCATCTCGCGTTCTCTCCCTCGTCCTCTCATTCTCCATCCCTCTATCTCTCTCTCTCTCTCTCTCTCTCTATCTCTCTCTCTCTCTCTCTCTCTCTCTCTCTCTCTCTCTCTCTCTCTCCAAACACACCCACACGCATACGCATGCAGATAGAGTAGGAAACAATAGCTAGGACGGGGATTGACAAATCCATCCTACGTCTCTCGTGAGCCAATAGCTTGGGTGGGAGTGGGTTGGAAGTGCCAGGCTGGGGATGGCCAGCCTGGGAGTGGATGCTTTTGCCGAGCAGAGTGGATCTGCATGCCGCACACGGGTGCAGGAGAACACCTGGGCAAGTCAATCCACTCCAGACGAAGCATGTCTTTATCCTCATCACTTCCTCCTCGCCAGGGAATTCGGTTGGGTCCGATGGGCTAGGCTCGGCAATCTGGACGGGATGCACGGAGTCCTTCGGCCCGTCTCTTTTCCCGAGGGGCAGCACTCCCGAGCGGGACACCTTCTGTGGGGAGCGCTGAGACGCTCCTGTGTTGGGGTGGAATGGTCAGGACTCCTTTTGGCTGGTCGCTGAGCGAAGTGGATCCATTGCAGTTTCCCAACAAAGGCATCCCATCGGCCATGGCTATCCATCCTGTTTGGCTCCCCTTCGCCTCCCTTGGGTTCCAAGAAGAGGGACTAGACCTCGTAGCATCTGCTCCATGGAAGGAGGGCTGTGGCACCCCCGTCCAGGGCAAGGGTTTGGATCTCGGACCTCCCCAATGCCAGGCGTTCCCACAGCCTCACCCTCCCATTTGGCAAGCACCATCTGGATGGCAGTCCAGGGCTTGCTTTCCTGGAAGACCGTTCTTGGGTGTCCCTGGTGAGATGGGCGAGGGCAGGGGCTTCCCATGGGCTGTGTGTCTCCCTCCCAGACCTCTTTCATTTCGTGTGAGCATTTCTCTCCGCAACACTGTGGCTGCCTATGGCACCGTTTTCTGCGCAGGTTGATGGCTGAGTCCGCTTGTGTTGGGGCGAAGGACAGCTGCTTGCTCAGCCAAGCATCTGTCCATGGACATCGAATGTCTTTCCATGTGTTGCTCTCGGGAAGAGGGCTGCCTGAACGGAGTGGGGCGTTTTGCGCTGAGAAGAGCCCCTTTGTCTGGGTCTATGGCCGTGAGGGGTAGCGCTGGGTCTGACGGTGGTTCCAGGGTTCTTTTGGGGAGGCCCTGGATCCTGTGGTCCATCGCGGTTGAAGCAACGGACGTCCACGCCCAGCCGGTGGGAGGGCCCCTTCTTTTGCACAGCCTGCCCAGGGGTTGTCATGGAAAGGCGTCCTCAGGATGGCCATGGGGACAGGGCTGAGGAGGACTGTCAAGCTGGTTGGGGTTTGGACTTCTCTAGGCATGCGTGATGGTGTTCCTTTGTCTGGTGCTGGCTGCCGGCTGGCTATGTGGATTTGGCAGTGTTTCTTCAGGCCCCCTCCCCACCTGTGGCCTGGGCGGGTGGGTTTCTGTTCTCGTGCCTGGGTTCCGTGCTGGAGCTGATCCGTGTGGAAGCCCAGGGTGAGCTGGGTTTTGGGATGCGCATCCAGGGGCTGTGAGGCTTCCCCGGGTGGTGCCGAAAGGGAGAGCGAATTGGGAGAGCAGCAGTGCCAGGTGCTGGGCCTTGTGTCTCAAGAGGGCTCAGGAACCTCCCTTTGTCTTTCCCAGGGAGGCTCGGCTCTTCTTTCTACGCACCTGGTGAGATGATGGGAGCTCGAGCCAGGCCGGGCCTATGCAGGCCGCTCTCTTGACGGATCCACCAAAGCTCTGCCTGAGCTTCCTTCCGGCTCCCTGGGGAGAAGGGCTGATTGGGTCGGTTTGGTGTGGTTGGGAGACTCTGTGCCTTGGGAAGCACCAATGGGGATCCAGAGCAGGCACACTCCAGGTGGGGTCAAGAACGTTTGGAAACAAAGGCAGAAAACAAGACCTGGCCAGATGAACCAAGCCAGAAGGAAAGAATCGAGGCAAGACCTCATGGCAAGGAGTGTGGAATCCCAGGGGCATGATGAAGGGGGAAAATGACTCGTTCCATCCTTCCACACCTGTCTTCCTAACTCCATATGGGCCAGGCTCTATCCACCCGGTAGCAGGCTGGCACACCCTGATGGATTGGGAGCTCAGGATTTCCAGGGCGAGGCATGGCCTAGGTGGGCATCCTTTGAGAGAGGGAGCTAGAGCCCAGGTGGAAGGGCCCTTCTTGGCGGGGGATGGAGCCCCCACCCTCGTCTGGGCCCCAGCCCAAGCAGCCCCAGGAACTGCTGAGCCCGAGAGAGAAGGCCAGCCTGAGAGGGGCTGTTCGAGCCTATGTCCACACGAGGGCGCCAGGGCCCCTCCCGGCCCCAGGTGCAGCTCTGAGGCTCGAAGAGGTGGGAGTGGCAAGGCTCCAAAGGCGCAGGCTCCAGGTCGGGGGCGGGGGCGGATGGAGGCTTGAGCGGGACGCACCCACAGCAGGCACTCCGAGGATGTGCAGGGGTTTCCTGGGCACCAGGGACTGTCTCCTCCGAGACCCCTCCTGTCAGGCGCAGGGCGGAGGTGTGCCTTCCGGATTTGGAGGTGGGTTGGCCGCCTGGTTGGGTGGCAGTGGGTTTGGAAGGCTTGAAACAGGTCCTGGGCTTTGGCGTGCTTGGGGTTCCTTCGAGGCAGGTGCCCAGTCACACACAGCCTCAGGATTGGGCCGCCAGCTGGCCCTGGTCAAGCCCTCCGCATCAGGGCTTCAGGTAGGTGAGAAGGAGTGTGGTGCTGAGGAATCCATGGGGGGCTTCGGGGGCAAGAGTGTTGGTAGCTCGGCTCATCCGCCTGTTTCCCTCCCTCTCTTTTCTCTCTCTCTATCTCTCTCTCTCCCTCTCTCTCTCACACACACACACACACACACACACTGAGGAGGCTGAGGGAAATGTCCTTGTGTCGTTTTGAGAAGAGCCTCTCTTGGCAGCAGGGTGCCAGGCTATGGAGGCCTGATTGAAACCAGGTCTGATGCGTTAAGGACTCTTGATTGGTCTCCTCCAGCAAGCTCTCAGGGGAGTTCCCACGTGGCTGCCAAGCTGCAGAGGCTCTCCTGGTCCCTGCTGTGGCTGGCTGGGGCAAGAGCTGCACTGGGCGATCCCCCTCTGGCTAGACCACATCTCCGTGTGGCACGGGGCACCCAAATCCATGGACAAGGAATAAGAGGCATTTTAATGAATGAGCTGAATGGATCCAGAAAGGAGTGAAGGTCCATCTCTCGTTCTCTCCCTCGTTCTCTCATTCTCCGTCCCTCTCTCTCTCTCTCTCTCTCTCTCTCTCTCCCCAAACACACCCACACGCATACGCATGCAGATAGAGTAGGAAACAATAGCTAGGACGGGGATTGACAAATCCATCCTACGTCTCTCGTGAGCCAATAGCTTGGGTGGGAGTGGGTTGGAAGTGCCAGGCTGGGGATGGCCAGCCTGGGAGTGGATGCTTTTGCCGAGCAGAGTGGATCTGCATGCCGCACACGGGTGCAGGAGAACACCTGGGCAAGTCAATCCACTCCAGACGAAGCATGTCTTTATCCTCATCACTTCCTCCTCGCCAGGGAATTCGGTTGGGTCCGATGGGCTAGGCTCGGCAATCTGGACGGGATGCACGGAGTCCTTCGGCCCGTCTCTTTTCCCGAGGGGCAGCACTCCCGAGCGGGACACCTTCTGTGGGGAGCGCTGAGACGCTCCTGTGTTGGGGTGGAATGGTCAGGACTCCTTTTGGCTGGTCGCTGAGCGAAGTGGATCCATTGCAGTTTCCCAACAAAGGGATCCCATCGGCCATGGCTATCCATCCTGTTTGGCTCCCCTTCGCCTCCCTTGGGTTCCAAGAAGAGGGACTAGACCTCGTAGCATCTGCTCCATGGAAGGAGGGCTGTGGCACCCCCGTCCAGGGCAAGGGTTTGGATCTCGGACCTCCCCAATGCCAGGCATTCCCACAGCCTCACCCTCCCATTTGGCAAGCACCATCTGGATGGCAGTCCAGGGCTTGCTTTCCTGGAAGACCGTTCCTGGGTGTCCCTGGTGAGATGGGCGAGGGCAGGGGCTTCCCATGGGCTGTGTGTCTCCCTCCCAGACCTCTTTCATTTCGTGTGAGCATTTCTCTCCGCAACACTGTGGCTGCCCATGGCACCGTTTTCTGCGCATGTTGATGGCTGAGTCCGCTTGTGTTGGGGTGAAAGACAGCTGCTTGCTCAGCCAAGCATCTGTCCATGGACATCGAATGTCTTTCCATGTGTTGCTCTCGGGAAGAGGGCTTCCTGAACGGAGTGGGGCGTTTCGCGCTGAGAAGAGACCCTTTGTCTGGGTCTATGGCCGTGAGGGGTAGCGCTGGGTCTGACGGTGGTTCCAGGGTTCTTTTGGGGAGGCCCTGGATCCTGTGGTCCATCGCGGTTGAAGCAACGGACGTCCACGCCCAGCCGGTGGGAGGGCCCCTTCTTTTGCACAGCCTGCCCAGGGGTTGTCATGGAAAGGCGTCCTCAGGATGGCCATGGGGACAGGGCTGAGGAGGACTGTCAAGCTGGTTGGGGTTTGGACTTCTCTAGGCATGCGTGATGGTGTTCCTTTGTCTGGTGCTGGCTGCCGGCTGGCTATGTGGATTTGGCAGTGTTTCTTCAGGCCCCCTCCCCACCTGTGGCCTGGGCGGGTGGGTTTCTGTTCTCGTGCCTGGGTTCCGTGCTGGAGCTGATCCGTGTGGAAGCCCAGGGTGAGCTGGGTTTTGGGATGCGCATCCAGGGGCTGTGAGGCTTCCCCGGGTGGTGCCGAAAGGGAGAGCGAATTGGGAGAGCAGCAGTGCCAGGTGCTGGGCCTTGTGTCTCAAGAGGGCTCAGGAACCTCCCTTTGTCTTTCCCAGGGAGGCTCGGCTCTTCTTTCTACGCACCTGGTGAGATGATGGGAGCTCGAGCCAGGCCGGGCCTATGCAGGCCGCTCTCTTGACGGATCCACCAAAGCTCTGCCTGAGCTTCCTTCCGGCTCCCTGGGGAGAAGGGCTGATTGGGTCGGTTTGGTGTGGTTGGGAGACTCTGTGCCTTGGGAAGCACCAATGGGGATCCAGAGCAGGCACACTCCAGGTGGGGTCAAGAACGTTTGGAAACAAAGGCAGAAAACAAGACCTGGCCAGATGAACCAAGCCAGAAGGAAAGAATCGAGGCAAGACCTCATGGCAAGGAGTGTGGAATCCCAGGGGCATGATGAAGGGGGAAAATGACTCGTTCCATCCTTCCACACCTGTCTTCCTAACTCCATATGGGCCAGGCTCTATCCACCCGGTAGCAGGCTGGCACACCCTGATGGATTGGGAGCTCAGGATTTCCAGGGCGAGGCATGGCCTAGGTGGGCATCCTTTGAGAGAGGGAGCTAGAGCCCAGGTGGAAGGGCCCTTCTTGGCGGGGGATGGAGCCCCCACCCTCGTCTGGGCCCCAGCCCAAGCAGCCCCAGGAACTGCTGAGCCCGAGAGAGAAGGCCAGCCTGAGAGGGGCTGTTCGAGCCTATGTCCACACGAGGGCGCCAGGGCCCCTCCCGGCCCCAGGTGCAGCTCTGAGGCTCGAAGAGGTGGGAGTGGCAAGGCTCCAAAGGCGCAGGCTCCAGGTCGGGGGCGGGGGCGGATGGAGGCTTGAGCGGGACGCACCCACAGCAGGCACTCCGAGGATGTGCAGGGGTTTCCTGGGCACCAGGGACTGTCTCCTCCGAGACCCCTCCTGTCAGGCGCAGGGCGGAGGTGTGCCTTCCGGATTTGGAGGTGGGTTGGCCGCCTGGTTGGGTGGCAGTGGGTTTGGAAGGCTTGAAACAGGTCCTGGGCTTTGGCGTGCTTGGGGTTCCTTCGAGGCAGGTGCCCAGTCACACACAGCCTCAGGATTGGGCCGCCAGCTGGCCCTGGTCAAGCCCTCCGCATCAGGGCTTCAGGTAGGTGAGAAGGAGTGTGGTGCTGAGGAATCCATGGGGGGCTTCGGGGGCAAGAGTGTTGGTAGCTGGGCTCATCCGCCTGTTTCCCTCCCTCTCTTTTCTCTCTCTCTATCTCTCTCTCTCCCTCTCTCTCTCACACACACACACACACACACACACACACACACTGAGGAGGCTGAGGGAAATGTCCTTGTGTCGTTTTGAGAAGAGCCTCTCTTGGCAGCAGGGTGCCAGGCTATGGAGGCCTGATTGAAACCAGGTCTGATGCGTTAAGGACTCTTGATTGGTCTCCTCCAGCAAGCTCTCAGGGGAGTTCCCACGTGGCTGCCAAGCTGCAGAGGCTCTCCTGGTCCCTGCTGTGGCTGGCTGGGGCAAGAGCTGCACTGGGCGATCCCCCTCTGGCTAGACCACATCTCCGTGTGGCACGGGGCACCCAAATCCATGGACAAGGAATAAGAGGCATTTTAATGAATGAGCTGAATGGATCCAGAAAGGAGTGAAGGTCCATCTCTCGTTCTCTCCCTCGTTCTCTCATTCTCCGTCCCTCTCTCTCTCTCTCTCTCTCTCTCTCTCTCCCCAAACACACCCACACGCATACGCATGCAGATAGAGTAGGAAACAATAGCTAGGACGGGGATTGACAAATCCATCCTACGTCTCTCGTGAGCCAATAGCTTGGGTGGGAGTGGGTTGGAAGTGCCAGGCTGGGGATGGCCAGCCTGGGAGTGGATGCTTTTGCCGAGCAGAGTGGATCTGCATGCCGCACACGGGTGCAGGAGAACACCTGGGCAAGTCAATCCACTCCAGACGAAGCATGTCTTTATCCTCATCACTTCCTCCTCGCCAGGGAATTCGGTTGGGTCCGATGGGCTAGGCTCGGCAATCTGGACGGGATGCACGGAGTCCTTCGGCCCGTCTCTTTTCCCGAGGGGCAGCACTCCCGAGCGGGACACCTTCTGTGGGGAGCGCTGAGACGCTCCTGTGTTGGGGTGGAATGGTCAGGACTCCTTTTGGCTGGTCGCTGAGCGAAGTGGATCCATTGCAGTTTCCCAACAAAGGGATCCCATCGGCCATGGCTATCCATCCTGTTTGGCTACCCTTCGCCTCCCTTGGGTTCCAAGAAGAGGGACTAGACCTCGTAGCATCTGCTCCATGGAAGGAGGGCTGTGGCACCCCCGTCCAGGGCAAGGGTTTGGATCTCGGACCTCCCCAATGCCAGGCATTCCCACAGCCTCACCCTCCCATTTGGCAAGCACCATCTGGATGGCAGTCCAGGGCTTGCTTTCCTGGAAGACCGTTCCTGGGTGTCCCTGGTGAGATGGGCGAGGGCAGGGGCTTCCCATGGGCTGTGTGTCTCCCTCCCAGACCTCTTTCATTTCGTGTGAGCATTTCTCTCCGCAACACTGTGGCTGCCCATGGCACCGTTTTCTGCGCATGTTGATGGCTGAGTCCGCTTGTGTTGGGGTGAAAGACAGCTGCTTGCTCAGCCAAGCATCTGTCCATGGACATCGAATGTCTTTCCATGTGTTGCTCTCGGGAAGAGGGCTTCCTGAACGGAGTGGGGCGTTTCGCGCTGAGAAGAGACCCTTTGTCTGGGTCTATGGCCGTGAGGGGTAGCGCTGGGTCTGACGGTGGTTCCAGGGTTCTTTTGGGGAGGCCCTGGATCCTGTGGTCCATCGCGGTTGAACCAACGGATGTCCACGCCCACCCGGTGGGAGGGCCCCTTCTTTTGCACAGCCTGCCCAGGGGTTGTCATGGAAAGGCGTCCTCAGGATGGCCATGGGGACAGGGCTGAGGAGGACTGTCGAGCTGGTTGGGGTTTGGACTTCTCTAGGCATGCGTGATGGTGTTCCTTTGTCTGGTGCTGGCTGCCGGCTGGCTATGTGGATTTGGCAGTGTTTCTTCAGGCCCCCTCCCCACCTGTGGCCTGGGCGGGTGGGTTTCTGTTCTGGTTCCTGGGTTCCGTGCTGGAGCTGATCCGTGTGGAAGCCCAGGGTGAGCTGGGTTTTGGGATGTGCATCCAGGGGCTGTGAGGCTTCCCCGGGTGGTGCCGAAAGGGAGAGCGAATTGGGAGAGCAGCGGTGCCAGGTGCTGGGCCTTGTGTCTCAAGAGGGCTCAGGAACCTCCCTTTGTCTTTCCCAGGGAGGCTCGGCTCTTCTTTCTACGCACCTGGTGAGATGATGGGAGCTCGAGCCAGGCCGGGCCTATGCAGGCCGCTCTCTTGACGGATCCACCAAAGCTCTGCCTGAGCTTCCTTCCGGCTCCCTGGGGAGAAGGGCTGATTGGGTCGGTTTGGTGTGGTTGGGAGACTCTGTGCCTTGGGAAGCACCAATGGGGATCCAGAGCAGGCACACTCCAGGTGGGGTCAAGAACGTTTGGAAACAAAGGGAGAAAGCAAGACCTGGCCAGATGAACCAAGCCAGAAGGAAAGAATCGAGGCAAGACCTCATGGCAAGGAGTGTGGAATCCCAGGGGCATGATGAAGGGGGAAAATGACTCGTTCCATCCTTCCACACCTGTCTTCCTAACTCCATATGGGCCAGGCTCTATCCACCCGGTAGCAGGCTGGCACACCCTGATGGATTGGGAGCTCAGGATTTCCAGGGCGAGGCATGGCCTAGGTGGGCATCCTTTGAGAGAGGGAGCTAGAGCCCAGGTGGAAGGGCCCTTCTTGGCGGGGGATGGAGCCCCCAGCCTCGTCTGGGCCCCAGCCCAAGCAGCCCCGGGGACTGCTGAGCCCGAGAGAGAAGGCCAGCCTGAGAGGGGCTGTTCGAGCCTATGTCCACACGAGGGCGCCAGGGCCCCTCCCGGCCCCAGGTGCAGCTCTGAGGCTCGAAGAGGTGGGAGTGGCAAGGCTCCAAAGGCGCAGGCTCCAGGTCGGGGGCGGGGGCGGATGGAGGCTTGAGCGGGACGCACCCACAGCAGGCACTCCGAGGATGTGCAGGGGTTTCCTGGGCACCAGGGACTGTCTCCTCCGAGACCCCTCCTGTCAGGCGCAGGGCGGAGGTGTGCCTTCCGGATTTGGAGGTGGGTTGGCCGCCTGGTTGGGTGGCAGTGGGTTTGGAAGGCTTGAAACAGGTCCTGGGCTTTGGCGTGCTTGGGGTTCCTTCGAGGCAGGTGCCCAGTCACACACAGCCTCAGGATTGGGCCGCCAGCTGGCCCTGGTCAAGCCCTCCGCATCAGGGCTTCAGGTAGGTGAGAAGGAGTGTGGTGCTGAGGAATCCATGGGGGGCTTCGGGGGCAAGAGTGTTGGTAGCTGGCCTGTTTCCCTCCCTCTCTTTTCTCTCTCTCTATCTCTCTCTCTCACTCTCTCTCACACACACACACACACACACACACACACTGAGGAGGCTGAGGGAAATGTCCTTGTGTCGTTTTGAGAAGAGCCTCTCTTGGCAGCAGGGTGCCAGGCTATGGAGGCCTGATTGAAACCAGGTCTGATGCGTTAAGGACTCTTGATTGGTCTCCTCCAGCAAGCTCTCAGGGGAGTTCCCACGTGGCTGCCAAGCTTCAGAGGCTCTCCTGGTCCCTGCTGTGGCTGGCTGGGGCAAGAGCTGCACTGGGCGATCCCCCTCTGGCTAGACCACATCTCCGTGTGGCACGGGGCACCCAAATCCATGGACAAGGAATAAGAGGCATTTTAATGAATGAGTTGAATGGATCCAGAAATGAGTGAAGGTCCATCTCTCGTTCTCTCCCTCGTTCTCTCATTCTCCGTCCCTCTCTCTCTCTCTCTCTCTCTCTCTCTCTCTCTCTCTCTCTCTCTCCCCAAACACACCCACACGCATACGCATGCAGATAGAGTAGGAAACAATAGCTAGGACGGGGATTGACAAATCCATCCTACGTCTCTCGTGAGCCAATAGCTTGGGTGGGAGTGGGTTGGAAGTGCCAGGCTGGGGATGGCCAGCCTGGGAGTGGATGCTTTTGCCGAGCAGAGTGGATCTGCATGCCGCACACGGGTGCAGGAGAACACCTGGGCAAGTCAATCCACTCCAGACGAAGCATGTCTTTATCCTCATCACTTCCTCCTCGCCAGGGAATTCGGTTGGGTCCGATGGGCTAGGCTCGGCAATCTGGACGGGATGCACGGAGTCCTTCGGCCCGTCTCTTTTCCCGAGGGGCAGCACTCCCGAGCGGGACACCTTCTGTGGGGAGCGCTGAGACGCTCCTGTGTTGGGGTGGAATGGTCAGGACTCCTTTTGGCTGGTCGCTGAGCGAAGTGGATCCATTGCAGTTTCCCAACAAAGGGATCCCATCGGCCATGGCTATCCATCCTGTTTGGCTCCCCTTCGCCTCCCTTGGGTTCCAAGAAGAGGGACTAGACCTCGTAGCATCTGCTCCATGGAAGGAGGGCTGTGGCACCCCCGTCCAGGGCAAGGGTTTGGATCTCGGACCTCCCCAATGCCAGGCGATCCCACAGCCTCACCCTCCCATTTGGCAAGCACCATCTGGATGGCAGTCCAGGGCTTGCTTTCCTGGAAGACCGTTCCTGGGTGTCCCTGGTGAGATGGGAGAGGGCAGGGGCTTCCCATGGGCTGTGTGTCTCCCTCCCAGACCTCTTTCATTTCGTGTGAGCATTTCTCTCCGCAACACTGTGGCTGCCTATGGCACCGTTTTCTGCGCAGGTTGATGGCTGAGTCCGCTTGTGTTGGGGCGAAGGACAGCTGCTTGCTCAGCCAAGCATCTGTCCATGGACATCGAATGTCTTTCCATGTGTTGCTCTCGGGAAGAGGGCTTCCTGAACGGAGTGGGGCGTTTCGCGCTGCGAAGAGCCCCTTTGTCTGGGTCTATGGCCGTGAGGGGTAGCGCTGGGTCTGACGGTGGTTCCAGGGTTCTTTTGGGGAGGCCCTGGATCCTGTGGTCCATCGCGGTTGAACCAACGGATGTCCATGCCCACCCGGTGGGAGGGCCCCTTCTTTTGCACAGCCTGCCCAGGGGTTGTCATGGAAAGGCGTCCTCAGGATGGCCATGGGGACAGGGCTGAGGAGGACTGTCGAGCTGGTTGGGGTTTGGACTTCTCTAGGCATGCGTGATGGTGTTCCTTTGTCTGGTGCTGGCTGCCGGCTGGCTATGTGGATTTGGCAGTGTTTCTTCAGGCCCCCTCCCCACCTGTGGCCTGGGCGGGTGGGTTTCTGTTCTCGTGCCTGGGTTCCGTGCTGGAGCTGATCCGTGTGGAAGCCCAGGGTGAGCTGGGTTTTGGGATGCGCATCCAGGGGCTGTGAGGCTTCCCCGGGTGGTGCCGAAAGGGAGAGCGAATTGGGAGAGCAGCGGTGCCAGGTGCTGGGCCTTGTGTCTCAAGAGGGCTCAGGAACCTCCCTTTGTCTTTCCCAGGGAGGCTCGGCTCTTCTTTCTACGCACCTGGTGAGATGATGGGAGCTCGAGCCAGGCCGGGCCTATGCAGGCCGCTCTCTTGACGGATCCACCAAAGCTCTGCCTGAGCTTCCTTCCGGCTCCCTGGGGAGAAGGGCTGATTGGGTCGGTTTGGTGTGGTTGGGAGACTCTGTGCCTTGGGAAGCACCAATGGGGATCCAGAGCAGGCACACTCCAGGTGGGGTCAAGAACGTTTGGAAACAAAGGCAGAAAGCAAGACCTGGCCAGATGAACCAAGCCAGAAGGAAAGAATCGAGGCAAGACCTCATGGCAAGGAGTGTGGAATCCCAGGGGCATGATGAAGGGGGAAAATGACTCGTTCCATCCTTCCACACCTGTCTTCCTAACTCCATATGGGCCAGGCTCTATCCACCCGGTAGCAGGCTGGCACACCCTGATGGATTGGGAGCTCAGGATTTCCAGGGCGAGGCATGGCCTAGGTGGGCATCCTTTGAGAGAGGGAGCTAGAGCCCAGGTGGAAGGGCCCTTCTTGGCGGGGGATGGAGCCCCCAGCCTCGTCTGGGCCCCAGCCCAAGCAGCCCCGGGGACTGCTGAGCCCGAGAGAGAAGGCCAGCCTGAGAGGGGCTGTTCGAGCCTATGTCCACACGAGGGCGCCAGGGCCCCTCCCGGCCCCAGGTGCAGCTCTGAGGCTCGAAGAGGTGGGAGTGGCAAGGCTCCAAAGGCGCAGGCTCCAGGTCGGGGGCGGGGGCGGATGGAGGCTTGAGCGGGACGCACCCACAGCAGGCACTCCGAGGATGTGCAGGGGTTTCCTGGGCACCAGGGACTGTCTCCTCCGAGACCCCTCCTGTCAGGCGCAGGGCGGAGGTGTGCCTTCCGGATTTGGAGGTGGGTTGGCCGCCTGGTTGGGTGGCAGTGGGTTTGGAAGGCTTGAAACAGGTCCTGGGCTTTGGCGTGCTTGGGGTTCCTTCGAGGCAGGTGCCCAGTCACACACAGCCTCAGGATTGGGCCGCCAGCTGGCCCTGGTCAAGCCCTCCGCATCAGGGCTTCAGGTAGGTGAGAAGGAGTGTGGTGCTGAGGAATCCATGGGGGGCTTCGGGGGCAAGAGTGTTGGTAGCTGGGCTCATCCGCCTGTTTCCCTCCCTCTCTTTTCTCTCTCTCTATCTCTCTCTCTCCCTCTCTCTCTCTCACACACACACACACACACACACTGAGGAGGCTGAGGGAAATGTCCTTGTGTCGTTTTGAGAAGAGCCTCTCTTGGCAGCAGGGTGCCAGGCTATGGAGGCCTGATTGAAACCAGGTCTGATGCGTTAAGGACTCTTGATTGGTCTCCTCCAGCAAGCTCTCAGGGGAGTTCCCACGTGGCTGCCAAGCTTCAGAGGCTCTCCTGGTCCCTGCTGTGGCTGGCTGGGGCAAGAGCTGCACTGGGCGATCCCCCTCTGGCTAGACCACATCTCCGTGTGGCACGGGGCACCCAAATCCATGGACAAGGAATAAGAGGCATTTTAATGAATGAGCTGAATGGATCCAGAAAGGAGTGAAGGTCCATCTCTCGTTCTCTCCCTCGTTCTCTCATTCTCCGTCCCTCTCTCTCTCTCTCTCTCTCTCTCTCTCTCTCCCCAAACACACCCACACGCATACGCATGCAGATAGAGTAGGAAACATTAGCTAGGACGGGGATTGACAAATCCATCCTACGTCTCTCGTGAGCCAATAGCTTGGGTGGGAGTGGGTTGGAAGTGCCAGCCTGGGGATGGCCAGCCTGGGAGTGGATGCTTTTGCCGAGCAGAGTGGATCTGCATGCCGCACACGGGTGCAGGAGAACACCTGGGCAAGTCAATCCACTCCAGACGAAGCATGTCTTTATCCTCATCACTTCCTCCTCGCCAGGGAATTCGGTTGGGTCCGATGGGCTAGGCTCGGCAATCTGGACGGGATGCACGGAGTCCTTCGGCCCGTCTCTTTTCCCGAGGGGCAGCACTCCCGAGCGGGACACCTTCTGTGGGGAGCGCTGAGACGCTCCTGTGTTGGGGTGGAATGGTCAGGACTCCTTTTGGCTGGTCGCTGAGCGAAGTGGATCCATTGCAGTTTCCCAACAAAGGGATCCCATCGGCCATGGCTATCCATCCTGTTTGGCTCCCCTTCGCCTCCCTTGGGTTCCAAGAAGAGGGACTAGACCTCGTAGCATCTGCTCCATGGAAGGAGGGCTGTGGCACCCCCGTCCAGGGCAAGGGTTTGGATCTCGGACCTCCCCAATGCCAGGCATTCCCACAGCCTCACCCTCCCATTTGGCAAGCACCATCTGGATGGCAGTCCAGGGCTTGCTTTCCTGGAAGACCGTTCCTGGGTGTCCCTGGTGAGATGGGCGAGGGCAGGGGCTTCCCATGGGCTGTGTGTCTCCCTCCCAGACCTCTTTCATTTCGTGTGAGCATTTCTCTCCGCAACACTGTGGCTGCCCATGGCACCGTTTTCTGCGCATGTTGATGGCTGAGTCCGCTTGTGTTGGGGTGAAAGACAGCTGCTTGCTCAGCCAAGCATCTGTCCATGGACATCGAATGTCTTTCCATGTGTTGCTCTCGGGAAGAGGGCTTCCTGAACGGAGTGGGGCGTTTCGCGCTGAGAAGAGACCCTTTGTCTGGGTCTATGGCCGTGAGGGGTAGCGCTGGGTCTGACGGTGGTTCCAGGGTTCTTTTGGGGAGGCCCTGGATCCTGTGGTCCATCGCGGTTGAACCAACGGATGTCCACGCCCACCCGGTGGGAGGGCCCCTTCTTTTGCACAGCCTGCCCAGGGGTTGTCATGGAAAGGCGTCCTCAGGATGGCCATGGGGACAGGGCTGAGGAGGACTGTCGAGCTGGTTGGGGTTTGGACTTCTCTAGGCATGCGTGATGGTGTTCCTTTGTCTGGTGCTGGCTGCCGGCTGGCTATGTGGATTTGGCAGTGTTTCTTCAGGCCCCCTCCCCACCTGTGGCCTGGGCGGGTGGGTTTCTGTTCTCGTGCCTGGGTTCCGTGCTGGAGCTGATCCGTGTGGAAGCCCAGGGTGAGCTGGGTTTTGGGATGTGCATCCAGGGGCTGTGAGGCTTCCCCGGGTGGTGCCGAAAGGGAGAGCGAATTGGGAGAGCAGCGGTGCCAGGTGCTGGGCCTTGTGTCTCAAGAGGGCTCAGGAACCTCCCTTTGTCTTTCCCAGGGAGGCTCGGCTCTTCTTTCTACGCACCTGGTGAGATGATGGGAGCTCGAGCCAGGCCGGGCCTATGCAGGCCGCTCTCTTGACGGATCCACCAAAGCTCTGCCTGAGCTTCCTTCCGGCTCCCTGGGGAGAAGGGCTGATTGGGTCGGTTTGGTGTGGTTGGGAGACTCTGTGCCTTGGGAAGCACCAATGGGGATCCAGAGCAGGCACACTCCAGGTGGGGTCAAGAACGTTTGGAAACAAAGGGAGAAAGCAAGACCTGGCCAGATGAACCAAGCCAGAAGGAAAGAATCGAGGCAAGACCTCATGGCAAGGAGTGTGGAATCCCAGGGGCATGATGAAGGGGGAAAATGACTCGTTCCATCCTTCCACACCTGTCTTCCTAACTCCATATGGGCCAGGCTCTATCCACCCGGTAGCAGGCTGGCACACCCTGATGGATTGGGAGCTCAGGATTTCCAGGGCGAGGCATGGCCTAGGTGGGCATCCTTTGAGAGAGGGAGCTAGAGCCCAGGTGGAAGGGCCCTTCTTGGCGGGGGATGGAGCCCCCAGCCTCGTCTGGGCCCCAGCCCAAGCAGCCCCGGGGACTGCTGAGCCCGAGAGAGAAGGCCAGCCTGAGAGGGGCTGTTCGAGCCTATGTCCACACGAGGGCGCCAGGGCCCCTCCCGGCCCCAGGTGCAGCTCTGAGGCTCGAAGAGGTGGGAGTGGCAAGGCTCCAAAGGCGCAGGCTCCAGGTCGGGGGCGGGGGCGGATGGAGGCTTGAGCGGGACGCACCCACAGCAGGCACTCCGAGGATGTGCAGGGGTTTCCTGGGCACCAGGGACTGTCTCCTCCGAGACCCCTCCTGTCAGGCGCAG
This sequence comes from Sus scrofa, assembly GCF_054392235.1. Classification (NCBI taxonomy): domain Eukaryota; kingdom Metazoa; phylum Chordata; class Mammalia; order Artiodactyla; family Suidae; genus Sus; species Sus scrofa. The sequence continues at coordinate 80,751 of NC_139388.1, forward strand.
GGCGGAGGTGTGCCTTCCGGATTTGGAGGTGGGTTGGCCGCCTGGTTGGGTGGCAGTGGGTTTGGAAGGCTTGAAACAGGTCCTGGGCTTTGGCGTGCTTGGGGTTCCTTCGAGGCAGGTGCCCAGTCACACACAGCCTCAGGATTGGGCCGCCAGCTGGCCCTGGTCAAGCCCTCCGCATCAGGGCTTCAGGTAGGTGAGAAGGAGTGTGGTGCTGAGGAATCCATGGGGGGCTTCGGGGGCAAGAGTGTTGGTAGCTGGCCTGTTTCCCTCCCTCTCTTTTCTCTCTCTCTATCTCTCTCTCTCACTCTCTCTCACACACACACACACACACACACACACACTGAGGAGGCTGAGGGAAATGTCCTTGTGTCATTTTGAGAAGAGCCTCTCTTGGCAGCAGGGTGCCAGGCTATGGAGGCCTGATTGAAACCAGGTCTGATGCGTTAAGGACTCTTGATTGGTCTCCTCCAGCAAGCTCTCAGGGGAGTTCCCACGTGGCTGCCAAGCTTCAGAGGCTCTCCTGGTCCCTGCTGTGGCTGGCTGGGGCAAGAGCTGCACTGGGCGATCCCCCTCTGGCTAGACCACATCTCCGTGTGGCACGGGGCACCCAAATCCATGGACAAGGAATAAGAGGCATTTTAATGAATGAGCTGAATGGATCCAGAAATGAGTGAAGGTCCATCTCTCGTTCTCTCCCTCGTTCTCTCATTCTCCGTCCCTCTCTCTCTCTCTCTCTCTCTCTCTCTCTCTCTCTCTCTCCCCCCAAACACACCCACACGCATACGCATGCAGATAGAGTAGGAAACAATAGCTAGGACGGGGATTGACAAATCCATCCTACGTCTCTCGTGAGCCAATAGCTTGGGTGGGAGTGGGTTGGAAGTGCCAGGCTGGGGATGGCCAGCCTGGGAGTGGATGCTTTTGCCGAGCAGAGTGGATCTGCATGCCGCACACGGGTGCAGGAGAACACCTGGGCAAGTCAATCCACTCCAGACGAAGCATGTCTTTATCCTCATCACTTCCTCCTCGCCAGGGAATTCGGTTGGGTCCGATGGGCTAGGCTCGGCAATCTGGACGGGATGCACGGAGTCCTTCGGCCCGTCTCTTTTCCCGAGGGGCAGCACTCCCGAGCGGGACACCTTCTGTGGGGAGCGCTGAGACGCTCCTGTGTTGGGGTGGAATGGTCAGGACTCCTTTTGGCTGGTCGCTGAGCGAAGTGGATCCATTGCAGTTTCCCAACAAAGGGATCCCATCGGCCATGGCTATCCATCCTGTTTGGCTCCCCTTCGCCTCCCTTGGGTTCCAAGAAGAGGGACTAGACCTCGTAGCATCTGCTCCATGGAAGGAGGGCTGTGGCACCCCCGTCCAGGGCAAGGGTTTGGATCTCGGACCTCCCCAATGCCAGGCGATCCCACAGCCTCACCCTCCCATTTGGCAAGCACCATCTGGATGGCAGTCCAGGGCTTGCTTTCCTGGAAGACCGTTCCTGGGTGTCCCTGGTGAGATGGGCGAGGGCAGGGGCTTCCCATGGGCTGTGTGTCTCCCTCCCAGACCTCTTTCATTTCGTGTGAGCATTTCTCTCCGCAACACTGTGGCTGCCTATGGCACCGTTTTCTGCGCAGGTTGATGGCTGAGTCCGCTTGTGTTGGGGCGAAGGACAGCTGCTTGCTCAGCCAAGCATCTGTCCATGGACATCGAATGTCTTTCCATGTGTTGCTCTCGGGAAGAGGGCTGCCTGAACGGAGTGGGGCGTTTCGCGCTGCGAAGAGCCCCTTTGTCTGGGTCTATGGCCGTGAGGGGTAGCGCTGGGTCTGACGGTGGTTCCAGGGTTCTTTTGGGGAGGCCCTGGATCCTGTGGTCCATCGCGGTTGAACCAACGGATGTCCATGCCCACCCGGTGGGAGGGCCCCTTCTTTTGCACAGCCTGCCCAGGGGTTGTCATGGAAAGGCGTCCTCAGGATGGCCATGGGGACAGGGCTGAGGAGGACTGTCGAGCTGGTTGGGGTTTGGACTTCTCTAGGCATGCGTGATGGTGTTCCTTTGTCTGGTGCTGGCTGCTGGCTGGCTATGTGGATTTGGCAGTGTTTCTTCAGGCCCCCTCCCCACCTGTGGCCTGGGCGGGTGGGTTTCTGTTCTCGTGCCTGGGTTCCGTGCTGGAGCTGATCCGTGTGGAAGCCCAGGGTGAGCTGGGTTTTGGGATGCGCATCCAGGGGCTGTGAGGCTTCCCCGGGTGGTGCCGAAAGGGAGAGCGAATTGGGAGAGCAGCGGTGCCAGGTGCTGGGCCTTGTGTCTCAAGAGGGCTCAGGAACCTCCCTTTGTCTTTCCCAGGGAGGCTCGGCTCTTCTTTCTACGCACCTGGTGAGATGATGGGAGCTCGAGCCAGGCCGGGCCTATGCAGGCCGCTCTCTTGACGGATCCACCAAAGCTCTGCCTGAGCTTCCTTCCGGCTCCCTGGGGAGAAGGGCTGATTGGGTCGGTTTTGTGTGGTTGGGAGACTCTGTGCCTTGGGAAGCACCAATGGGGATCCAGAGCAGGCACACTCCAGGTGGGGTCAAGAACGTTTGGAAACAAAGGCAGAAAGCAAGACCTGGCCAGATGAACCAAGCCAGAAGGAAAGAATCGAGGCAAGACCTCATGGCAAGGAGTGTGGAATCCCAGGGGCATGATGAAGGGGGATAACGACTCGTTCCATCCTTCCACACCTGTCTTCCTAACTCCATATGGGCCAGGCTCTATCCACCCGGTAGCAGGCTGGCACACCCTGATGGATTGGGAGCTCAGGATTTCCAGGGCGAGGCATGGCCTAGGTGGGCATCCTTTGAGAGAGGGAGCTAGAGCCCAGGTGGAAGGGCCCTTCTTGGCGGGGGATGGAGCCCCCAGCCTCGTCTGGGCCCCAGCCCAAGCAGCCCCGGGGACTGCTGAGCCCGAGAGAGAAGGCCAGCCTGAGAGGGGCTGTTCGAGCCTATGTCCACACGAGGGCGCCAGGGCCCCTCCCGGCCCCAGGTGCAGCTCTGAGGCTCGAAGAGGTGGGAGTGGCAAGGCTCCAAAGGCGCAGGCTCCAGGTCGGGGGCGGGGGCGGATGGAGGCTTGAGCGGGACGCACCCACAGCAGGCACTCCGAGGATGTGCAGGGGTTTCCTGGGCACCAGGGACTGTCTCCTCCGAGACCCCTCCTGTCAGGCGCAGGGCGGAGGTGTGCCTTCCGGATTTGGAGGTGGGTTGGCCGCCTGGTTGGGTGGCAGTGGGTTTGGAAGGCTTGAAACAGGTCCTGGGCTTTGGCGTGCTTGGGGTTCCTTCGAGGCAGGTGCCCAGTCACACACAGCCTCAGGATTGGGCCGCCAGCTGGCCCTGGTCAAGCCCTCCGCATCAGGGCTTCAGGTAGGTGAGAAGGAGTGTGGTGCTGAGGAATCCATGGGGGGCTTCGGGGGCAAGAGTGTTGGTAGCTGGGCTCATCCGCCTGTTTCCCTCCCTCTCTTTTCTCTCTCTCTATCTCTCTCTCTCCCTCTCTCTCTCACACACACACACACACACACACACTGAGGAGGCTGAGGGAAATGTCCTTGTGTCGTTTTGAGAAGAGCCTCTCTTGGCAGCAGGGTGCCAGGCTATGGAGGCCTGATTGAAACCAGGTCTGATGCGTTAAGGACTCTTGATTGGTCTCCTCCAGCAAGCTCTCAGGGGAGTTCCCACGTGGCTGCCAAGCTTCAGAGGCTCTCCTGGTCCCTGCTGTGGCTGGCTGGGGCAAGAGCTGCACTGGGCGATCCCCCTCTGGCTAGACCACATCTCCGTGTGGCACGGGGCACCCAAATCCATGGACAAGGAATAAGAGGCATTTTAATGAATGAGCTGAATGGATCCAGAAAGGAGTGAAGGTCCATCTCTCGTTCTCTCCCTCGTTCTCTCATTCTCCGTCCCTCTCTCTCTCTCTCTCTCTCTCTCTCTCTCCCCAAACACACCCACACGCATACGCATGCAGATAGAGTAGGAAACATTAGCTAGGACGGGGATTGACAAATCCATCCTACGTCTCTCGTGAGCCAATAGCTTGGGTGGGAGTGGGTTGGAAGTGCCAGCCTGGGGATGGCCAGCCTGGGAGTGGATGCTTTTGCCGAGCAGAGTGGATCTGCATGCCGCACACGGGTGCAGGAGAACACCTGGGCAAGTCAATCCACTCCAGACGAAGCATGTCTTTATCCTCATCACTTCCTCCTCGCCAGGGAATTCGGTTGGGTCCGATGGGCTAGGCTCGGCAATCTGGACGGGATGCACGGAGTCCTTCGGCCCGTCTCTTTTCCCGAGGGGCAGCACTCCCGAGCGGGACACCTTCTGTGGGGAGCGCTGAGACGCTCCTGTGTTGGGGTGGAATGGTCAGGACTCCTTTTGGCTGGTCGCTGAGCGAAGTGGATCCATTGCAGTTTCCCAACAAAGGGATCCCATCGGCCATGGCTATCCATCCTGTTTGGCTCCCCTTCGCCTCCCTTGGGTTCCAAGAAGAGGGACTAGACCTCGTAGCATCTGCTCCATGGAAGGAGGGCTGTGGCACCCCCGTCCAGGGCAAGGGTTTGGATCTCGGACCTCCCCAATGCCAGGCATTCCCACAGCCTCACCCTCCCATTTGGCAAGCACCATCTGGATGGCAGTCCAGGGCTTGCTTTCCTGGAAGACCGTTCCTGGGTGTCCCTGGTGAGATGGGCGAGGGCAGGGGCTTCCCATGGGCTGTGTGTCTCCCTCCCAGACCTCTTTCATTTCGTGTGAGCATTTCTCTCCGCAACACTGTGGCTGCCCATGGCACCGTTTTCTGCGCATGTTGATGGCTGAGTCCGCTTGTGTTGGGGTGAAAGACAGCTGCTTGCTCAGCCAAGCATCTGTCCATGGACATCGAATGTCTTTCCATGTGTTGCTCTCGGGAAGAGGGCTTCCTGAACGGAGTGGGGCGTTTCGCGCTGAGAAGAGACCCTTTGTCTGGGTCTATGGCCGTGAGGGGTAGCGCTGGGTCTGACGGTGGTTCCAGGGTTCTTTTGGGGAGGCCCTGGATCCTGTGGTCCATCGCGGTTGAACCAACGGATGTCCACGCCCACCCGGTGGGAGGGCCCCTTCTTTTGCACAGCCTGCCCAGGGGTTGTCATGGAAAGGCGTCCTCAGGATGGCCATGGGGACAGGGCTGAGGAGGACTGTCGAGCTGGTTGGGGTTTGGACTTCTCTAGGCATGCGTGATGGTGTTCCTTTGTCTGGTGCTGGCTGCCGGCTGGCTATGTGGATTTGGCAGTGTTTCTTCAGGCCCCCTCCCCACCTGTGGCCTGGGCGGGTGGGTTTCTGTTCTCGTGCCTGGGTTCCGTGCTGGAGCTGATCCGTGTGGAAGCCCAGGGTGAGCTGGGTTTTGGGATGTGCATCCAGGGGCTGTGAGGCTTCCCCGGGTGGTGCCGAAAGGGAGAGCGAATTGGGAGAGCAGCGGTGCCAGGTGCTGGGCCTTGTGTCTCAAGAGGGCTCAGGAACCTCCCTTTGTCTTTCCCAGGGAGGCTCGGCTCTTCTTTCTACGCACCTGGTGAGATGATGGGAGCTCGAGCCAGGCCGGGCCTATGCAGGCCGCTCTCTTGACGGATCCACCAAAGCTCTGCCTGAGCTTCCTTCCGGCTCCCTGGGGAGAAGGGCTGATTGGGTCGGTTTGGTGTGGTTGGGAGACTCTGTGCCTTGGGAAGCACCAATGGGGATCCAGAGCAGGCACACTCCAGGTGGGGTCAAGAACGTTTGGAAACAAAGGGAGAAAGCAAGACCTGGCCAGATGAACCAAGCCAGAAGGAAAGAATCGAGGCAAGACCTCATGGCAAGGAGTGTGGAATCCCAGGGGCATGATGAAGGGGGAAAATGACTCGTTCCATCCTTCCACACCTGTCTTCCTAACTCCATATGGGCCAGGCTCTATCCACCCGGTAGCAGGCTGGCACACCCTGATGGATTGGGAGCTCAGGATTTCCAGGGCGAGGCATGGCCTAGGTGGGCATCCTTTGAGAGAGGGAGCTAGAGCCCAGGTGGAAGGGCCCTTCTTGGCGGGGGATGGAGCCCCCAGCCTCGTCTGGGCCCCAGCCCAAGCAGCCCCGGGGACTGCTGAGCCCGAGAGAGAAGGCCAGCCTGAGAGGGGCTGTTCGAGCCTATGTCCACACGAGGGCGCCAGGGCCCCTCCCGGCCCCAGGTGCAGCTCTGAGGCTCGAAGAGGTGGGAGTGGCAAGGCTCCAAAGGCGCAGGCTCCAGGTCGGGGGCGGGGGCGGATGGAGGCTTGAGCGGGACGCACCCACAGCAGGCACTCCGAGGATGTGCAGGGGTTTCCTGGGCACCAGGGACTGTCTCCTCCGAGACCCCTCCTGTCAGGCGCAGGGCGGAGGTGTGCCTTCCGGATTTGGAGGTGGGTTGGCCGCCTGGTTGGGTGGCAGTGGGTTTGGAAGGCTTGAAACAGGTCCTGGGCTTTGGCGTGCTTGGGGTTCCTTCGAGGCAGGTGCCCAGTCACACACAGCCTCAGGATTGGGCCGCCAGCTGGCCCTGGTCAAGCCCTCCGCATCAGGGCTTCAGGTAGGTGAGAAGGAGTGTGGTGCTGAGGAATCCATGGGGGGCTTCGGGGGCAAGAGTGTTGGTAGCTGGCCTGTTTCCCTCCCTCTCTTTTCTCTCTCTCTATCTCTCTCTCTCACTCTCTCTCACACACACACACACACACACACACACACTGAGGAGGCTGAGGGAAATGTCCTTGTGTCATTTTGAGAAGAGCCTCTCTTGGCAGCAGGGTGCCAGGCTATGGAGGCCTGATTGAAACCAGGTCTGATGCGTTAAGGACTCTTGATTGGTCTCCTCCAGCAAGCTCTCAGGGGAGTTCCCACGTGGCTGCCAAGCTTCAGAGGCTCTCCTGGTCCCTGCTGTGGCTGGCTGGGGCAAGAGCTGCACTGGGCGATCCCCCTCTGGCTAGACCACATCTCCGTGTGGCACGGGGCACCCAAATCCATGGACAAGGAATAAGAGGCATTTTAATGAATGAGCTGAATGGATCCAGAAATGAGTGAAGGTCCATCTCTCGTTCTCTCCCTCGTTCTCTCATTCTCCGTCCCTCTCTCTCTCTCTCTCTCTCTCTCTCTCTCTCTCTCTCTCCCCCCAAACACACCCACACGCATACGCATGCAGATAGAGTAGGAAACAATAGCTAGGACGGGGATTGACAAATCCATCCTACGTCTCTCGTGAGCCAATAGCTTGGGTGGGAGTGGGTTGGAAGTGCCAGGCTGGGGATGGCCAGCCTGGGAGTGGATGCTTTTGCCGAGCAGAGTGGATCTGCATGCCGCACACGGGTGCAGGAGAACACCTGGGCAAGTCAATCCACTCCAGACGAAGCATGTCTTTATCCTCATCACTTCCTCCTCGCCAGGGAATTCGGTTGGGTCCGATGGGCTAGGCTCGGCAATCTGGACGGGATGCACGGAGTCCTTCGGCCCGTCTCTTTTCCCGAGGGGCAGCACTCCCGAGCGGGACACCTTCTGTGGGGAGCGCTGAGACGCTCCTGTGTTGGGGTGGAATGGTCAGGACTCCTTTTGGCTGGTCGCTGAGCGAAGTGGATCCATTGCAGTTTCCCAACAAAGGCATCCCATCGGCCATGGCTATCCATCCTGTTTGGCTCCCCTTCGCCTCCCTTGGGTTCCAAGAAGAGGGACTAGACCTCGTAGCATCTGCTCCATGGAAGGAGGGCTGTGGCACCCCCGTCCAGGGCAAGGGTTTGGATCTCGGACCTCCCCAATGCCAGGCGATCCCACAGCCTCACCCTCCCATTTGGCAAGCACCATCTGGATGGCAGTCCAGGGCTTGCTTTCCTGGAAGACCGTTCCTGGGTGTCCCTGGTGAGATGGGCGAGGGCAGGGGCTTCCCATGGGCTGTGTGTCTCCCTCCCAGACCTCTTTCATTTCGTGTGAGCATTTCTCTCCGCAACACTGTGGCTGCCTATGGCACCGTTTTCTGCGCAGGTTGATGGCTGAGTCCGCTTGTGTTGGGGCGAAGGACAGCTGCTTGCTCAGCCAAGCATCTGTCCATGGACATCGAATGTCTTTCCATGTGTTGCTCTCGGGAAGAGGGCTTCCTGAACGGAGTGGGGCGTTTCGCGCTGCGAAGAGCCCCTTTGTCTGGGTCTATGGCCGTGAGGGGTAGCGCTGGGTCTGACGGTGGTTCCAGGGTTCTTTTGGGGAGGCCCTGGATCCTGTGGTCCATCGCGGTTGAACCAACGGATGTCCATGCCCACCCGGTGGGAGGGCCCCTTCTTTTGCACAGCCTGCCCAGGGGTTGTCATGGAAAGGCGTCCTCAGGATGGCCATGGGGACAGGGCTGAGGAGGACTGTCGAGCTGGTTGGGGTTTGGACTTCTCTAGGCATGCGTGATGGTGTTCCTTTGTCTGGTGCTGGCTGCCGGCTGGCTATGTGGATTTGGCAGTGTTTCTTCAGGCCCCCTCCCCACCTGTGGCCTGGGCGGGTGGGTTTCTGTTCTCGTGCCTGGGTTCCGTGCTGGAGCTGATCCGTGTGGAAGCCCAGGGTGAGCTGGGTTTTGGGATGCGCATCCAGGGGCTGTGAGGCTTCCCCGGGTGGTGCCGAAAGGGAGAGCGAATTGGGAGAGCAGCGGTGCCAGGTGCTGGGCCTTGTGTCTCAAGAGGGCTCAGGAACCTCCCTTTGTCTTTCCCAGGGAGGCTCGGCTCTTCTTTCTACGCACCTGGTGAGATGATGGGAGCTCGAGCCAGGCCGGGCCTATGCAGGCCGCTCTCTTGACGGATCCACCAAAGCTCTGCCTGAGCTTCCTTCCGGCTCCCTGGGGAGAAGGGCTGATTGGGTCGGTTTTGTGTGGTTGGGAGACTCTGTGCCTTGGGAAGCACCAATGGGGATCCAGAGCAGGCACACTCCAGGTGGGGTCAAGAACGTTTGGAAACAAAGGCAGAAAGCAAGACCTGGCCAGATGAACCAAGCCAGAAGGAAAGAATCGAGGCAAGACCTCATGGCAAGGAGTGTGGAATCCCAGGGGCATGATGAAGGGGGATAACGACTCGTTCCATCCTTCCACACCTGTCTTCCTAACTCCATATGGGCCAGGCTCTATCCACCCGGTAGCAGGCTGGCACACCCTGATGGATTGGGAGCTCAGGATTTCCAGGGCGAGGCATGGCCTAGGTGGGCATCGGCACGAAGAACGCCTTTGAGAGAGGGAGCTAGAGCCCAGGTGGAAGGGCCCTTCTTGGCGGGGGATGGAGCCCCCAGCCTCGTCTGGGCCCCAGCCCAAGCAGCCCCGGGGACTGCTGAGCCCGAGAGAGAAGGCCAGCCTGAGAGGGGCTGTTCGAGCCTATGTCCACACGAGGGCGCCAGGGCCCCTCCCGGCCCCAGGTGCAGCTCTGAGGCTCGAAGAGGTGGGAGTGGCAAGGCTCCAAAGGCGCAGGCTCCAGGTCGGGGGCGGGGGCGGATGGAGGCTTGAGCGGGACGCACCCACAGCAGGCACTCCGAGGATGTGCAGGGGTTTCCTGGGCACCAGGGACTGTCTCCTCCGAGACCCCTCCTGTCAGGCGCAGGGCGGAGGTGTGCCTTCCGGATTTGGAGGTGGGTTGGCCGCCTGGTTGGGTGGCAGTGGGTTTGGAAGGCTTGAAACAGGTCCTGGGCTTTGGCGTGCTTGGGGTTCCTTCGAGGCAGGTGCCCAGTCACACACAGCCTCAGGATTGGGCCGCCAGCTGGCCCTGGTCAAGCCCTCCGCATCAGGGCTTCAGGTAGGTGAGAAGGAGTGTGGTGCTGAGGAATCCATGGGGGGCTTCGGGGGCAAGAGTGTTGGTAGCTGGGCTCATCCGCCTGTTTCCCTCCCTCTCTTTTCTCTCTCTCTATCTCTCTCTCTCCCTCTCTCTCACACACACACACACACACACACACACACACTGAGGAGGCTGAGGGAAATGTCCTTGTGTCGTTTTGAGAAGAGCCTCTCTTGGCAGCAGGGTGCCAGGCTATGGAGGCCTGATTGAAACCAGGTCTGATGCGTTAAGGACTCTTGATTGGTCTCCTCCAGCAAGCTCTCAGGGGAGTTCCCACGTGGCTGCCAAGCTTCAGAGGCTCTCCTGGTCCCTGCTGTGGCTGGCTGGGGCAAGAGCTGCACTGGGCGATCCCCCTCTGGCTAGACCACATCTCCGTGTGGCACGGGGCACCCAAATCCATGGACAAGGAATAAGAGGCATTTTAATGAATGAGCTGAATGGATCCAGAAAGGAGTGAAGGTCCATCTCTCGTTCTCTCCCTCGTTCTCTCATTCTCCGTCCCTCTCTCTCTCTCTCTCTCTCTCTCTCTCTCTCCCCAAACACACCCACACGCATACGCATGCAGATAGAGTAGGAAACAATAGCTAGGACGGGGATTGACAAATCCATCCTACGTCTCTCGTGAGCCAATAGCTTGGGTGGGAGTGGGTTGGAAGTGCCAGGCTGGGGATGGCCAGCCTGGGAGTGGATGCTTTTGCCGAGCAGAGTGGATCTGCATGCCGCACACGGGTGCAGGAGAACACCTGGGCAAGTCAATCCACTCCAGACGAAGCATGTCTTTATCCTCATCACTTCCTCCTCGCCAGGGAATTCGGTTGGGTCCGATGGGCTAGGCTCGGCAATCTGGACGGGATGCACGGAGTCCTTCGGCCCGTCTCTTTTCCCGAGGGGCAGCACTCCCGAGCGGGACACCTTCTGTGGGGAGCGCTGAGACACTCCTGTGTTGGGGTGGAATGGTCAGGACTCCTTTTGGCTGGTCGCTGAGCGAAGTGGATCCATTGCAGTTTCCCAACAAAGGGATCCCATCGGCCATGGCTATCCATCCTGTTTGGCTCCCCTTCGCCTCCCTTGGGTTCCAAGAAGAGGGACTAGACCTCGTAGCATCTGCTCCATGGAAGGAGGGCTGTGGCACCCCCGTCCAGGGCAAGGGTTTGGATCTCGGACCTCCCCAATGCCAGGCATTCCCACAGCCTCACCCTCCCATTTGGCAAGCACCATCTGGATGGCAGTCCAGGGCTTGCTTTCCTGGAAGACCGTTCCTGGGTGTCCCTGGTGAGATGGGCGAGGGCAGGGGCTTCCCATGGGCTGTGTGTCTCCCTCCCAGACCTCTTTCATTTCGTGTGAGCATTTCTCTCCGCAACACTGTGGCTGCCCATGGCACCGTTTTCTGCGCATGTTGATGGCTGAGTCCGCTTGTGTTGGGGCGAAGGACAGCTGCTTGCTCAGCCAAGCATCTGTCCATGGACATCGAATGTCTTTCCATGTGTTGCTCTCGGGAAGAGGGCTTCCTGAACGGAGTGGGGCGTTTCGCGCTGAGAAGAGACCCTTTGTCTGGGTCTATGGCCGTGAGGGGTAGCGCTGGGTCTGACGGTGGTTCCAGGGTTCTTTTGGGGAGGCCCTGGATCCTGTGGTCCATCGCGGTTGAACCAACGGATGTTCACGCCCACCCGGTGGGAGGGCCCCTTCTTTTGCACAGCCTGCCCAGGGGTTGTCATGGAAAGGCGTCCTCAGGATGGCCTTGGGGAAAGGGCTGAGGAGGCCTGTCGAGCTGGTTGGGGTTTGGACTTCTCTAGGCATGCGTGATGGTGTTCCTTTGTCTGGTGCTGGCTGCCGGCTGGCTATGTGGATTTGGCAGTGTTTCTTCAGGCCCCTCCCCACCTGTGGCCTGGGCGGGTGGGTTTCTGTTCTCGTGCCTGGGTTCCGTGCTGGAGCTGATCCGTGTGGAAGCCCAGGGTGAGTTGGGTTTTGGGATGCGCATCGAGCATCTGTGAGGCTTCCCCGGGTGGTGCCGAAAGGGAGAGCGAATTGGGAGAGCAGCGGTGCCAGGTGCTGGGCCTTGTGTCTCAAGAGGGCTCAGGAACCTCCCTTTGTCTTTCCCAGGGAGGCTCGGCTCTTCTTTCTACGCACCTGGTGAGATGATGGGAGCTCGAGCCAGGCCGGGCCTATGCAGGCCGCCCTCTTGACGGATCCACCAAAGCTCTGCCTGAGCTTCCTTCCGGCTCCCTGGGGAGAAGGGCTGATTGGGTCGGTTTGGTGTGGTTGGGAGACTCTGTGCCTTGGGAAGCACCAATGGGGATCCAGAGCAGGCACACTCCAGGTGGGGTCAAGAACGTTTGGAAACAAAGGGAGAAAGCAAGACCTGGCCAGATGAACCAAGCCAGAAGGAAAGAATCGAGGCAAGACCTCATGGCAAGGAGTGTGGAATCCCAGGGGCATGATGAAGGGGGAAAATGACTCGTTCCATCCTTCCACACCTGTCTTCCTAACTCCATATGGGCCAGGCTCTATCCACCCGGTAGCAGGCTGGCACACCCTGATGGATTGGGAGCTCAGGATTTCCAGGGCGAGGCATGGCCTAGGTGGGCATCGGCACGAAGAACGCCTTTGAGAGAGGGAGCTAGAGCCCAGGTGGAAGGGCCCTTCTTGGCGGGGGATGGAGCCCCCAGCCTCGTCTGGGCCCCAGCCCCAGCAGCCCCGGGGACTGCTGAGCCCGAGAGAGAAGGCCAGCCTGAGAGGGGCTGTTCGAGCCTATGTCCACACGAGGGCGCCAGGGCCCCTCCCGGCCCCAGGTGCATCTCTGAGGCTCGAAGAGGTGGGAGTGGCAAGGCTCCAAAGGCGCAGGCTCCAGGTCGGGGGCGGGGGCGGATGGAGGCTTGAGCGGGACGCACCCACAGCAGGCACTCCGAGGATGTGCAGGGGTTTCCTGGGCACCAGGGACTGTCTCCTCCGAGACCCCTCCTGTCAGGCGCAGGGCGGAGGTGTGCCTTCCGGATTTGGAGGTGGGTTGGCCGCCTGGTTGGGTGGCAGTGGGTTTGGAAGGCTTGAAACAGGTCCTGGGCTTTGGCGTGCTTGGGGTTCCTTCGAGGCAGGTGCCCAGTCACACACAGCCTCAGGATTGGGCCGCCAGCTGGCCCTGGTCAAGCCCTCCGCATCAGGGCTTCAGGTAGGTGAGAAGGAGTGTGGTGCTGAGGAATCCATGGGGGGCTTCGGGGGCAAGAGTGTTGGTAGCTCGGCTCATCCGCCTGTTTCCCTCCCTCTCTTTTCTCTCTCTCTATCTCTCTCTCTCACTCTCTCTCTCTCTCTCACACACACACACACACACACACTGAGGAGGCTGAGGGAAATGTCCTTGTGTCGTTTTGAGAAGAGCCTCTCTTGGCAGCAGGGTGCCAGGCTATGGAGGCCTGATTGAAACCAGGTCTGATGCGTTAAGGACTCTTGATTGGTCTCCTCCAGCAAGCTCTCAGGGGAGTTCCCACGTGGCTGCCAAGCTTCAGAGGCTCTCCTGGTCCCTGCTGTGGCTGGCTGGGGCAAGAGCTGCACTGGGCGATCCCCCTCTGGCTAGACCACATCTCCGTGTGGCACGGGGCACCCAAATCCATGGACAAGGAATAAGAGGCATTGAAATGAATGAGCTGAATGGATCCAGAAATGAGTGAAGGTCCATCTCTCGTTCTCTCCCTCGTTCTCTCATTCTCCGTCTCTCTCTCTCTCTCTCTCTCTCTCTCTCTCTCTCTCTCTCTCCAAACACACCCACACGCATACGCATGCAGATAGAGTAGGAAACAATAGCTAGGACGGGGATTGACAAATCCATCCTACGTCTCTCGTGAGCCAATAGCTTGGGTGGGAGTGGGTTGGAAGTGCCAGGCTGGGGATGGCCAGCCTGGGAGTGGATGCTTTTGCCGAGCAGAGTGGATCTGCATGCCGCACACGGGTGCAGGAGAACACCTGGGCAAGTCAATCCACTCCAGACGAAGCATGTCTTTATCCTCATCACTTCCTCCTCGCCAGGGAATTCGGTTGGGTCCGATGGGCTAGGCTCGGCAATCTGGACGGGATGCACGGAGTCCTTCGGCCCGTCTCTTTTCCCGAGGGGCAGCACTCCCGAGCGGGACACCTTCTGTGGGGAGCGCTGAGACGCTCCTGTGTTGGGGTGGAATGGTCAGGACTCCTTTTGGCTGGTCGCTGAGCGAAGTGGATCCATTGCAGTTTCCCAACAAAGGGATCCCATCGGCCATGGCTATCCATCCTGTTTGGCTCCCCTTCGCCTCCCTTGGGTTCCAAGAAGAGGGACTAGACCTCGTAGCATCTGCTCCATGGAAGGAGGGCTGTGGCACCCCCGTCCAGGGCAAGGGTTTGGATCTCGGACCTCCCCAATGCCAGGCATTCCCACAGCCTCACCCTCCCATTTGGCAAGCACCATCTGGATGGCAGTCCAGGGCTTGCTTTCCTGGAAGACCGTTCCTGGGTGTCTCTGGTGAGATGGGCGAGGGCAGGGGCTTCCCATGGGCTGTGTGTCTCCCTCCCAGACCTCTTTCATTTCGTGTGAGCATTTCTCTCCGCAACACTGTGGCTGCCCATGGCACCGTTTTCTGCGCAGGTTGATGGCTGAGTCCGCTTGTGTTGGGGCGAAAGACAGCTGCTTGCTCAGCGAAGCATCTGTCCATGGACATCGAATATCTTTCCATGTGTTGCTCTCGGGAAGAGGGCTGCCTGAACGGAGTGGGGCGTTTCGCGCTGCGAAGAGCCCCTTTGTCTGGGTCTATGGCCGTGAGGGGTAGCGCTGGGTCTGACGGTGGTTCCAGGGTTCTTTTGGGGAGGCCCTGGATCCTGTGGTCCATCGCGGTTGAACCAACGGACGTCCACGCCCACCCGGTGGGAGGGCCCCTTCTTTTGCACAGCCTGCCCAGGGGTTGTCATGGAAAGGCGTCCTCAGGATGGCCATGGGGACAGGGCTGAGGAGGCCTGTCGAGCTGGTTGGGGTTTGGACTTCTCTAGGCATGCGTGATGGTGTTCCTTTGCCTGGTGCTGGCTGCCGGCTGGCTATGTGGATTTGGCAGTGTTTCTTCAGGCCCCCTCCCCACCTGTGGCCTGGGCGGGTGGGTTTCTGTTCTCGTGCCTGGGTTCCGTGCTGGAGCTGATCCGTGTGGAAGCCCAGGGTGAGCTGGGTTTTGGGATGCGCATCCAGGGGCTGTGAGGCTTCCCCGGGTGGTGCCGAAAGGGAGAGCGAATTGGGAGAGCAGCGGTGCCAGGTGCTGGGCCTTGTGTCTCAAGAGGGCTCAGGAACCTCCCTTTGTCTTTCCCAGGGAGGCTCGGCTCTTCTTTCTACGCACCTGGTGAGATGATGGGAGCTCGAGCCAGGCCGGGCCTATGCAGGCCGCTCTCTTGACGGATCCACCAAAGCTCTGCCTGAGCTTCCTTCCGGCTCCCTGGGGAGAAGGGCTGATTGGGTCGGTTTGGTGTGGTTGGGAGACTCTGTGCCTTGGGAAGCACCAATGGGGATCCAGAGCAGGCACACTCCAGGTGGGGTCAAGAACGTTTGGAAACAAAGGGAGAAAGCGAGACCTGGCCAGATGAACCAAGCCAGAAGGAAAGAATCGAGGCAAGACCTCATGGCAAGGAGTGTGGAATCCCAGGGGCATGATGAAGGGGGAAAACGACTCGTTCCATCCTTCCACACCTGTCTTCCTAACTCCATATGGGCCAGGCTCTATCCACCCGGTAGCAGGCTGGCACACCCTGATGGATTGGGAGCTCAGGATTTCCAGGGCGAGGCATGGCCTAGGTGGGCATCGGCACGAAGAACGCCTTTGAGAGAGGGAGCTAGAGCCCAGGTGGAAGGGCCCTTCTTGGCGGGGGATGGAGCCCCCAGCCTCGTCTGGGCCCCAGCCCAAGCAGCCCCAGGAACTGCTGAGCCCGAGAGAGAAGGCCAGCCTGAGAGGGGCTGTTCGAGCCTATGTCCACACGAGGGCGCCAGGGCCCCTCCCGGCCCCAGGTGCAGCTCTGAGGCTCGAAGAGGTGGGAGTGGCAAGGCTCCAAAGGCGCAGGCTCCAGGTCGGGGGCGGGGGCGGATGGAGGCTTGAGCGGGACGCACCCACAGCAGGCACTCCGAGGATGTGCAGGGGTTTCCTGGGCACCAGGGACTGTCTCCTCCGAGACCCCTCCTGTCAGGCGCAGGGCGGAGGTGTGCCTTCCGGATTTGGAGGTGGGTTGGCCGCCTGGTTGGGTGGCAGTGGGTTTGGAAGGCTTGAAACAGGTCCTGGGCTTTGGCGTGCTTGGGGTTCCTTCGAGGCAGGTGCCCAGTCACACACAGCCTCAGGATTGGGCCGCCAGCTGGCCCTGGTCAAGCCCTCCGCATCAGGGCTTCAGGTAGGTGAGAAGGAGTGTGGTGCTGAGGAATCCATGGGGGGCTACGGGGGCAAGAGTGTTGGTAGCTGGGCTCATCCGCCTGTTTCCCTCCCTCTCTTTTCTCTCTCTCTCTCTCTTTCTCTCTCTCTCTCTCTCTCTCTCTCTCTCTCTCTCTCTCTCACACACACACACACACACACACACACACACACACACACACACACACTGAGGAGGCTGAGGGAAATGTCCTTGTGTCGTTTTGAGAAGAGCCTCTCTTGGCAGCAGGGTGCCAGGCTATGGAGGCCTGATTGAAACCAGGTCTGATGCGTTAAGGACTCTTGATTGGTCTCCTCCAGCAAGCTCTCAGGGGAGTTCCCACGTGGCTGCCAAGCTGCAGAGGCTCTCCTGGTCCCTGCTGTGGCTGGCTGGGGCAAGAGCTGCACTGGGCGATCCCCCTCTGGCTAGACCACATCTCCGTGTGGCACGGGGCACCCAAATCCATGGACAAGGAATAAGAGGCATTGAAATGAATGAGCTGAATGGATCCAGAAAGGAGTGAAGGTCCATCTCTCGTTCTCTACCTCCCTCTCTCTCTCTCTCTCTCTCTCTCTCTCTCTCTCTCTCTCTCTCTCTCTCTCTCCAAACACACCCACACGCATACGCATGCAGATAGAGTAGGAAACAATAGCTAGGACGGGGATTGACAAATCCATCCTACGTCTCTCGTGAGCCAATAGCTTGGGTGGGAGTGGGTTGGAAGTGCCAGCCTGGGGATGGCCAGCCTGGGAGTGGATGCTTTTGCCGAGCAGAGTGGATCTGCATGCCGCACACGGGTGCAGGAGAACACCTGGGCAAGTCAATCCACTCCAGACGAAGCATGTCTTTATCCTCATCACTTCCTCCTCGCCAGGCAATTCGGTTGGGTCCGATGGGCTAGGCTCGGCAATCTGGACGGGATGCACGGAGTCCTTCGGCCCGTCTCTTTTCCCGAGGGGCAGCACTCCCGAGCGGGACACCTTCTGTGGGGAGCGCTGAGACGCTCCTGTGTTGGGGTGGAATGGTCAGGACTCCTTTTGGCTGATCGCTGAGCGAAGTGGATCCATTGCAGTTTCCCAACAAAGGCATCCCATCGGCCATGGCTATCCATCCTGTTTGGCTCCCCTTCGCCTCCCTTGGGTTCCAAGAAGAGGGACTAGACCTCGTAGCATCTGCTCCATGGAAGGAGGGCTGTGGCACCCCCGTCCAGGGCAAGGGTTTGGATCTCGGACCTCCCCAAT
The DNA here is from genome assembly GCF_054392235.1 of Sus scrofa. Taxonomy (NCBI): domain Eukaryota; kingdom Metazoa; phylum Chordata; class Mammalia; order Artiodactyla; family Suidae; genus Sus; species Sus scrofa. Next base: position 98,183 of record NC_139388.1, read on the forward strand.
GCCAGGCATTCCCACAGCCTCACCCTCCCATTTGGCAAGCACCATCTGGATGGCAGTCCAGGGCTTGCTTTCCTGGAAGACCGTTCCTGGGTGTCCCTGGTGAGATGGGAGAAGGCAGGGGCTTCCCATGGGCTGTGTGTCTCCCTCCCAGACCTCTTTCATTTCGTGTGAGCATTTCTCTCCGCAACACTGTGGCTGCCCATGGCACCGTTTTCTGCGCCGTTTTCTTGCTCAGCCAAGCATCTGTCCATGGACATCGAATGTCTTTCCATGTGTTGCTCTCGGGAAGAGGGCTGCCTGAACGGAGTGGGGCGTTTCGCGCTGCGAAGAGCCCCTTTGTCTGGGTCTATGGCCGTGAGGGGTAGCGCTGGGTCTGACGGTGGTTCCAGGGTTCTTTTGGGGAGGCCCTGGATCCTGTGGTCCATCGCGGTTGAACCAACGGACGTCCACGCCCACCCGGTGGGAGGGCCCCTTCTTTTGCACAGCCTGCCCAGGGGTTGTCATGGAAAGGCGTCCTCAGGATGGCCATGGGGACAGGGCTGAGGAGGCCTGTCGAGCTGGTTGGGGTTTGGACTTCCCTAGGCATGCGTGATGGTGTTCCTTTGTCTGGTGCTGGCTGCCGGCTGGCTATGTGGATTTGGCAGTGTTTCTTCAGGCCCCCTCCCCACCTGTGGCCTGGGCGGGTGGGTTTCTGTTCTCGTGCCTGGGTTCCGTGCTGGAGCTGATCCGTGTGGAAGCCCAGGGTGAGCTGGGTTTTGGGATGCGCATCCAGGGGCTGTGAGGCTTCCCCTGGTGGTGCCCAAAGGGAGAGCGAATTGGGAGAGCAGCGGTGCCAGGTGCTGGGCCTTGTGTCTCAAGAGGGCTCAGGAACCTCCCTTTGTCTTTCCCAGGGAGGCTCGGCTCTTCTTTCTACGCACCTGGTGAGATGATGGGAGCTCGAGCCAGGCCGGGCCTATGCAGGCCGCTCTCTTGACGGATCCACCAAAGCTCTGCCTGAGCTTCCTTCCGGCTCCCTGGGGAGAAGGGCTGATTGGGTCGGTTTGGTGTGGTTGGGAGACTCTGTGCCTTGGGAAGCACCAATGGGGATCCAGAGCAGGCACACTCCAGGTGGGGTCAAGAACGTTTGGAAACAAAGGGAGAAAGCGAGACCTGGCCAGATGAACCAAGCCAGAAGGAAAGAATCGAGGCAAGACCTCATGGCAAGGAGTGTGGAATCCCAGGGGCATGATGAAGGGGGAAAACGACTCGTTCCATCCTTCCACACCTGTCTTCCTAACTCCATATGGGCCAGGCTCTATCCACCCGGTAGCAGGCTGGCACACCCTGATGGATTGGGAGCTCAGGATTTCCAGGGCGAGGCATGGCCTAGGTGGGCATCGGCACGAAGAACGCCTTTGAGAGAGGGAGCTAGAGCCCAGGTGGAAGGGCCCTTCTTGGCGGGGGATGGAGCCCCCAGCCTCGTCTGGGCCCCAGCCCAAGCAGCCCCGGGGACTGCTGAGCCGGAGAGAGAAGGCCAGCCTGAGAGGGGCTGTTCGAGCCTATGTCCACACGAGGGCGCCAGGGCCCCTCCCGGCCCCAGGTGCAGCTCTGAGGCTCGAAGAGGTGGGAGTGGCAAGGCTCCAAAGGCGCAGGCTCCAGGTCGGGGGCGGGGGCGGATGGAGGCTTGAGCGGGACGCACCCACAGCAGGCACTCCGAGGATGTGCAGGGGTTTCCTGGGCACCAGGGACTGTCTCCTCCGAGACCCCTCCTGTCAGGCGCAGGGCGGAGGTGTGCCTTCCGGATTTGGAGGTGGGTTGGCCGCCTGGTTGGGTGGCAGTGGGTTTGGAAGGCTTGAAACAGGTCCTGGGCTTTGGCGTGCTTGGGGTTCCTTCGAGGCAGGTGCCCAGTCACACACAGCCTCAGGATTGGGCCGCCAGCTGGCCCTGGTCAAGCCCTCCGCATCAGGGCTTCAGGTAGGTGAGAAGGAGTGTGGTGCTGAGGAATCCATGGGGGGCTTCGGGGGCAAGAGTGTTGGTAGCTCGGCTCATCCGCCTGTTTCCCTCCCTCTCTTTTCTCTCTCTCTATCTCTCTCTCTCACTCTCTCTCTCTCTCTCTCACACACACACACACACACACTGAGGAGGCTGAGGGAAATGTCCTTGTGTCGTTTTGAGAAGAGCCTCTCTTGGCAGCAGGGTGCCAGGCTATGGAGGCCTGATTGAAACCAGGTCTGATGCGTTAAGGACTCTTGATTGGTCTCCTCCAGCAAGCTCTCAGGGGAGTTCCCACGTGGCTGCCAAGCTTCAGAGGCTCTCCTGGTCCCTGCTGTGGCTGGCTGGGGCAAGAGCTGCACTGGGCGATCCCCCTCTGGCTAGACCACATCTCCGTGTGGCACGGGGCACCCAAATCCATGGACAAGGAATAAGAGGCATTGAAATGAATGAGCTGAATGGATCCAGAAATGAGTGAAGGTCCATCTCTCGTTCTCTCCCTCGTTCTCTCATTCTCTGTCTCTCTCTCTCTCTCTCTCTCTCTCTCTCTCTCTCTCTCTCTCCAAACACACCCACACGCATACGCATGCAGATAGAGTAGGAAACAATAGCTAGGACGGGGATTGACAAATCCATCCTACGTCTCTCGTGAGCCAATAGCTTGGGTGGGAGTGGGTTGGAAGTGCCAGGCTGGGGATGGCCAGCCTGGGAGTGGATGCTTTTGCCGAGCAGAGTGGATCTGCATGCCGCACACGGGTGCAGGAGAACACCTGGGCAAGTCAATCCACTCCAGACGAAGCATGTCTTTATCCTCATCACTTCCTCCTCGCCAGGGAATTCGGTTGGGTCCGATGGGCTAGGCTCGGCAATCTGGACGGGATGCACGGAGTCCTTCGGCCCGTCTCTTTTCCCGAGGGGCAGCACTCCCGAGCGGGACACCTTCTGTGGGGAGCGCTGAGACGCTCCTGTGTTGGGGTGGAATGGTCAGGACTCCTTTTGGCTGGTCGCTGAGCGAAGTGGATCCATTGCAGTTTCCCAACAAAGGCATCCCATCGGCCATGGCTATCCATCCTGTTTGGCTCCCCTTCGCCTCCCTTGGGTTCCAAGAAGAGGGACTAGACCTCGTAGCATCTGCTCCATGGAAGGAGGGCTGTGGCACCCCCGTCCAGGGCAAGGGTTTGGATCTCGGACCTCCCCAATGCCAGGCATTCCCACAGCCTCACCCTCCCATTTGGCAAGCACCATCTGGATGGCAGTCCAGGGCTTGCTTTCCTGGAAGACCGTTCCTGGGTGTCTCTGGTGAGATGGGCGAGGGCAGGGGCTTCCCATGGGCTGTGTGTCTCCCTCCCAGACCTCTTTCATTTCGTGTGAGCATTTCTCTCCGCAACACTGTGGCTGCCCATGGCACCGTTTTCTGCGCAGGTTGATGGCTGAGTCCGCTTGTGTTGGGGCGAAAGACAGCTGCTTGCTCAGCGAAGCATCTGTCCATGGACATCGAATATCTTTCCATGTGTTGCTCTCGGGAAGAGGGCTGCCTGAACGGAGTGGGGCGTTTCGCGCTGAGAAGAGCCCCTTTGTCTGGGTCTATGGCCGTGAGGGGTAGCGCTGGGTCTGACGGTGGTTCCAGGGTTCTTTTGGGGAGGCCCTGGATCCTGTGGTCCATCGCGGTTGAACCAACGGACGTCCACGCCCACCCGGTGGGAGGGCCCCTTCTTTTGCACAGCCTGCCCAGGGGTTGTCATGGAAAGGCGTCCTCAGGATGGCCATGGGGACAGGGCTGAGGAGGCCTGTCGAGCTGGTTGGGGTTTGGACTTCTCTAGGCATGCGTGATGGTGTTCCTTTGCCTGGTGCTGGCTGCCGGCTGGCTATGTGGATTTGGCAGTGTTTCTTCAGGCCCCCTCCCCACCTGTGGCCTGGGCGGGTGGGTTTCTGTTCTCGTGCCTGGGTTCCGTGCTGGAGCTGATCCGTGTGGAAGCCCAGGGTGAGCTGGGTTTTGGGATGCGCATCCAGGGGCTGTGAGGCTTCCCCGGGTGGTGCCGAAAGGGAGAGCGAATTGGGAGAGCAGCGGTGCCAGGTGCTGGGCCTTGTGTCTCAAGAGGGCTCAGGAACCTCCCTTTGTCTTTCCCAGGGAGGCTCGGCTCTTCTTTCTACGCACCTGGTGAGATGATGGGAGCTCGAGCCAGGCCGGGCCTATGCAGGCCGCTCTCTTGACGGATCCACCAAAGCTCTGCCTGAGCTTCCTTCCGGCTCCCTGGGGAGAAGGGCTGATTGGGTCGGTTTGGTGTGGTTGGGAGACTCTGTGCCTTGGGAAGCACCAATGGGGATCCAGAGCAGGCACACTCCAGGTGGGGTCAAGAACGTTTGGAAACAAAGGGAGAAAGCGAGACCTGGCCAGATGAACCAAGCCAGAAGGAAAGAATCGAGGCAAGACCTCATGGCAAGGAGTGTGGAATCCCAGGGGCATGATGAAGGGGGAAAACGACTCGTTCCATCCTTCCACACCTGTCTTCCTAACTCCATATGGGCCAGGCTCTATCCACCCGGTAGCAGGCTGGCACACCCTGATGGATTGGGAGCTCAGGATTTCCAGGGCGAGGCATGGCCTAGGTGGGCATCGGCACGAAGAACGCCTTTGAGAGAGGGAGCTAGAGCCCAGGTGGAAGGGCCCTTCTTGGCGGGGGATGGAGCCCCCAGCCTCGTCTGGGCCCCAGCCCAAGCAGCCCCAGGAACTGCTGAGCCCGAGAGAGAAGGCCAGCCTGAGAGGGGCTGTTCGAGCCTATGTCCACACGAGGGCGCCAGGGCCCCTCCCGGCCCCAGGTGCATCTCTGAGGCTCGAAGAGGTGGGAGTGGCAAGGCTCCAAAGGCGCAGGCTCCAGGTCGGGGGCGGGGGCGGATGGAGGCTTGAGCGGGACGCACCCACAGCAGGCACTCCGAGGATGTGCAGGGGTTTCCTGGGCACCAGGGACTGTCTCCTCCGAGACCCCTCCTGTCAGGCGCAGGGCGGAGGTGTGCCTTCCGGATTTGGAGGTGGGTTGGCCGCCTGGTTGGGTGGCAGTGGGTTTGGAAGGCTTGAAACAGGTCCTGGGCTTTGGCGTGCTTGGGGTTCCTTCGAGGCAGGTGCCCAGTCACACACAGCCTCAGGATTGGGCCGCCAGCTGGCCCTGGTCAAGCCCTCCGCATCAGGGCTTCAGGTAGGTGAGAAGGAGTGTGGTGCTGAGGAATCCATGGGGGGCTACGGGGGCAAGAGTGTTGGTAGCTGGGCTCATCCGCCTGTTTCCCTCCCTCTCTTTTCTCTCTCTCTCTCTCTTTCTCTCTCTCTCTCTCTCTCTCTCTCTCTCTCTTTCTCTCTCTCTCTCACACACACACACACACACACACACACACACACACACACACACTGAGGAGGCTGAGGGAAATGTCCTTGTGTCGTTTTGAGAAGAGCCTCTCTTGGCAGCAGGGTGCCAGGCTATGGAGGCCTGATTGAAACCAGGTCTGATGCGTTAAGGACTCTTGATTGGTCTCCTCCAGCAAGCTCTCAGGGGAGTTCCCACGTGGCTGCCAAGCTGCAGAGGCTCTCCTGGTCCCTGCTGTGGCTGGCTGGGGCAAGAGCTGCACTGGGCGATCCCCCTCTGGCTAGACCACATCTCCGTGTGGCACGGGGCACCCAAATCCATGGACAAGGAATAAGAGGCATTGAAATGAATGAGCTGAATGGATCCAGAAATGAGTGAAGGTCCATCTCTCGTTCTCTCCCTCTCTCTCTCTCTCTCTCTCTCTCTCTCTCTCTCTCTCCAAACACACCCACACGCATACGCATGCAGATAGAGTAGGAAACAATAGCTAGGACGGGGATTGACAAATCCATCCTACGTCTCTCGTGAGCCAATAGCTTGGGTGGGAGTGGGTTGGAAGTGCCAGGCTGGGGATGGCCAGCCTGGGAGTGGATGCTTTTGCCGAGCAGAGTGGATCTGCATGCCGCACACGGGTGCAGGAGAACACCTGGGCAAGTCAATCCACTCCAGACGAAGCATGTCTTTATCCTCATCACTTCCTCCTCGCCAGGGAATTCGGTTGGGTCCGATGGGCTAGGCTCGGCAATCTGGACGGGATGCACGGAGTCCTTCGGCCCGTCTCTTTTCCCGAGGGGCAGCACTCCCGAGCGGGACACCTTCTGTGGGGAGCGCTGAGACGCTCCTGTGTTGGGGTGGAATGGTCAGGACTCCTTTTGGCTGGTCGCTGAGCGAAGTGGATCCATTGCAGTTTCCCAACAAAGGCATCCCATCGGCCATGGCTATCCATCCTGTTTGGCTCCCCTTCGCCTCCCTTGGGTTCCAAGAAGAGGGACTAGACCTCGTAGCATCTGCTCCATGGAAGGAGGGCTGTGGCACCCCCGTCCAGGGCAAGGGTTTGGATCTCGGACCTCCCCAATGCCAGGCATTCCCACAGCCTCACCCTCCCATTTGGCAAGCACCATCTGGATGGCAGTCCAGGGCTTGCTTTCCTGGAAGACCGTTCCTGGGTGTCCCTGGTGAGATGGGAGAAGGCAGGGGCTTCCCATGGGCTGTGTGTCTCCCTCCCAGACCTCTTTCATTTCGTGTGAGCATTTCTCTCCGCAACACTGTGGCTGCCCATGGCACCGTTTTCTGCGCCGTTTTCTTGCTCAGCCAAGCATCTGTCCATGGACATCGAATGTCTTTCCATGTGTTGCTCTCGGGAAGAGGGCTGCCTGAACGGAGTGGGGCGTTTCGCGCTGCGAAGAGCCCCTTTGTCTGGGTCTATGGCCGTGAGGGGTAGCGCTGGGTCTGACGGTGGTTCCAGGGTTCTTTTGGGGAGGCCCTGGATCCTGTGGTCCATCGCGGTTGAACCAACGGACGTCCACGCCCACCCGGTGGGAGGGCCCCTTCTTTTGCACAGCCTGCCCAGGGGTTGTCATGGAAAGGCGTCCTCAGGATGGCCATGGGGACAGGGCTGAGGAGGCCTGTCGAGCTGGTTGGGGTTTGGACTTCTCTAGGCATGCGTGATGGTGTTCCTTTGTCTGGTGCTGGCTGCCGGCTGGCTATGTGGATTTGGCAGTGTTTCTTCAGGCCCCCTCCCCACCTGTGGCCTGGGCGGGTGGGTTTCTGTTCTCGTGCCTGGGTTCCGTGCTGGAGCTGATCCGTGTGGAAGCCCAGGGTGAGCTGGGTTTTGGGATGCGCATCCAGGGGCTGTGAGGCTTCCCCGGGTGGTGCCCAAAGGGAGAGCGAATTGGGAGAGCAGCGGTGCCAGGTGCTGGGCCTTGTGTCTCAAGAGGGCTCAGGAACCTCCCTTTGTCTTTCCCAGGGAGGCTCGGCTCTTCTTTCTACGCACCTGGTGAGATGATGGGAGCTCGAGCCAGGCCGGGCCTATGCAGGCCGCTCTCTTGACGGATCCACCAAAGCTCTGCCTGAGCTTCCTTCCGGCTCCCTGGGGAGAAGGGCTGATTGGGTCGGTTTGGTGTGGTTGGGAGACTCTGTGCCTTGGGAAGCACCAATGGGGATCCAGAGCAGGCACACTCCAGGTGGGGTCAAGAACGTTTGGAAACAAAGGGAGAAAGCGAGACCTGGCCAGATGAACCAAGCCAGAAGGAAAGAATCGAGGCAAGACCTCATGGCAAGGAGTGTGGAATCCCAGGGGCATGATGAAGGGGGAAAACGACTCGTTCCATCCTTCCACACCTGTCTTCCTAACTCCATATGGGCCAGGCTCTATCCACCCGGTAGCAGGCTGGCACACCCTGATGGATTGGGAGCTCAGGATTTCCAGGGCGAGGCATGGCCTAGGTGGGCATCGGCACGAAGAACGCCTTTGAGAGAGGGAGCTAGAGCCCAGGTGGAAGGGCCCTTCTTGGCGGGGGATGGAGCCCCCAGCCTCGTCTGGGCCCCAGCCCAAGCAGCCCCGGGGACTGCTGAGCCCGAGAGAGAAGGCCAGCCTGAGAGGGGCTGTTCGAGCCTATGTCCACACGAGGGCGCCAGGGCCCCTCCCGGCCCCAGGTGCAGCTCTGAGGCTCGAAGAGGTGGGAGTGGCAAGGCTCCAAAGGCGCAGGCTCCAGGTCGGGGGCGGGGGCGGATGGAGGCTTGAGCGGGACGCACCCACAGCAGGCACTCCGAGGATGTGCAGGGGTTTCCTGGGCACCAGGGACTGTCTCCTCCGAGACCCCTCCTGTCAGGCGCAGGGCGGAGGTGTGCCTTCCGGATTTGGAGGTGGGTTGGCCGCCTGGTTGGGTGGCAGTGGGTTTGGAAGGCTTGAAACAGGTCCTGGGCTTTGGCGTGCTTGGGGTTCCTTCGAGGCAGGTGCCCAGTCACACACAGCCTCAGGATTGGGCCGCCAGCTGGCCCTGGTCAAGCCCTCCGCATCAGGGCTTCAGGTAGGTGAGAAGGAGTGTGGTGCTGAGGAATCCATGGGGGGCTTCGGGGGCAAGAGTGTTGGTAGCTGGGCTCATCCGCCTGTTTCCCTCCCTCCCTTTTCTCTCTCTCTCTCTCTTTCTCTCTCTCTCTCTCTCTCTCTCTCTCTCTCTCTCTCTCACACACACACACACACACACACACACACACACACACTGAGGAGGCTGAGGGAAATGTCCTTGTGTCGTTTTGAGAAGAGCCTCTCTTGGCAGCAGGGTGCCAGGCTATGGAGGCCTGATTGAAACCAGGTCTGATGCGTTAAGGACTCTTGATTGGTCTCTTCCAGCAAGCTCTCAGGGGAGTTCCCACGTGGCTGCCAAGCTTCAGAGGCTCTCCTGGTCCCTGCTGTGGCTGGCTGGGGCAAGAGCTGCACTGGGCGATCCCCCTCTGGCTAGACCACATCTCCGTGTGGCACGGGGCACCCAAATCCATGGACAAGGAATAAGAGGCATTTTAATGAATGAGCTGAATGGATCCAGAAATGAGTGAAGGTCCATCTCTCGTTCTCTACCTCTCTCTCTCTCTCTCTCTCTCTCTCTCTCTCTCTCTCTCTCTCTCTCTCTCTCTCTCTCCAAACACACGCATACGCATGCAGATAGAGTAGGAAACAATAGCTAGGACGGGGATTGACAAATCCATCCTACGTCTCTCGTGAGCCAATAGCTTGGGTGGGAGTGGGTTGGAAGTGCCAGGCTGGGGATGGCCAGCCTGGGAGTGGATGCTTTTGCCGAGCAGAGTGGATCTGCATGCCGCACACGGGTGCAGGAGAACACCTGGGCAAGTCAATCCACTCCAGACGAAGCATGTCTTTATCCTCATCACTTCCTCCTCGCCAGGCAATTCGGTTGGGTCCGATGGGCTAGGCTCGGCAATCTGGACGGGATGCACGGAGTCCTTCGGCCCGTCTCTTTTCCCGAGGGGCAGCACTCCCGAGCGGGACACCTTCTGTGGGGAGCGCTGAGACGCTCCTGTGTTGGGGTGGAATGGTCAGGACTCCTTTTGGCTGATCGCTGAGCGAAGTGGATCCATTGCAGTTTCCCAACAAAGGCATCCCATCGGCCATGGCTATCCATCCTGTTTGGCTCCCCTTCGCCTCCCTTGGGTTCCAAGAAGAGGGACTAGACCTCGTAGCATCTGCTCCATGGAAGGAGGGCTGTGGCACCCCCGTCCAGGGCAAGGGTTTGGATCTCGGACCTCCCCAATGCCAGGCATTCCCACAGCCTCACCCTCCCATTTGGCAAGCACCATCTGGATGGCAGTCCAGGGCTTGCTTTCCTGGAAGACCGTTCCTGGGTGTCCCTGGTGAGATGGGAGAAGGCAGGGGCTTCCCATGGGCTGTGTGTCTCCCTCCCAGACCTCTTTCATTTCGTGTGAGCATTTCTCTCCGCAACACTGTGGCTGCCCATGGCACCGTTTTCTGCGCCGTTTTCTTGCTCAGCCAAGCATCTGTCCATGGACATCGAATGTCTTTCCATGTGTTGCTCTCGGGAAGAGGGCTGCCTGAACGGAGTGGGGCGTTTCGCGCTGCGAAGAGCCCCTTTGTCTGGGTCTATGGCCGTGAGGGGTAGCGCTGGGTCTGACGGTGGTTCCAGGGTTCTTTTGGGGAGGCCCTGGATCCTGTGGTCCATCGCGGTTGAACCAACGGACGTCCACGCCCACCCGGTGGGAGGGCCCCTTCTTTTGCACAGCCTGCCCAGGGGTTGTCATGGAAAGGCGTCCTCAGGATGGCCATGGGGACAGGGCTGAGGAGGCCTGTCGAGCTGGTTGGGGTTTGGACTTCTCTAGGCATGCGTGATGGTGTTCCTTTGTCTGGTGCTGGCTGCCGGCTGGCTATGTGGATTTGGCAGTGTTTCTTCAGGCCCCCTCCCCACCTGTGGCCTGGGCGGGTGGGTTTCTGTTCTCGTGCCTGGGTTCCGTGCTGGAGCTGATCCGTGTGGAAGCCCAGGGTGAGCTGGGTTTTGGGATGCGCATCCAGGGGCTGTGAGGCTTCCCCGGGTGGTGCCGAAAGGGAGAGCGAATTGGGAGAGCAGCGGTGCCAGGTGCTGGGCCTTGTGTCTCAAGAGGGCTCAGGAACCTCCCTTTGTCTTTCCCAGGGAGGCTCGGCTCTTCTTTCTACGCACCTGGTGAGATGATGGGAGCTCGAGCCAGGCCGGGCCTATGCAGGCCGCCCTCTTGACGGATCCACCAAAGCTCTGCCTGAGCTTCCTTCCGGCTCCCTGGGGAGAAGGGCTGATTGGGTCGGTTTGGTGTGGTTGGGAGACTCTGTGCCTTGGGAAGCACCAATGGGGATCCAGAGCAGGCACACTCCAGGTGGGGTCAAGAACGTTTGGAAACAAAGGGAGAAAGCGAGACCTGGCCAGATGAACCAAGCCAGAAGGAAAGAATCGAGGCAAGACCTCATGGCAAGGAGTGTGGAATCCCAGGGGCATGATGAAGGGGGAAAACGACTCGTTCCATCCTTCCACACCTGTCTTCCTAACTCCATATGGGCCAGGCTCTATCCACCCGGTAGCAGGCTGGCACACCCTGATGGATTGGGAGCTCAGGATTTCCAGGGCGAGGCATGGCCTAGGTGGGCATCGGCACGAAGAACGCCTTTGAGAGAGGGAGCTAGAGCCCAGGTGGAAGGGCCCTTCTTGGCGGGGGATGGAGCCCCCAGCCTCGTCTGGGCCCCAGCCCAAGCAGCCCCAGGGACTGCTGAGCCCGAGAGAGAAGGCCAGCCTGAGAGGGGCTGTTCGAGCCTATGTCCACACGAGGGCGCCAGGGCCCCTCCCGGCCCCAGGTGCAGCTCTGAGGCTCGAAGAGGTGGGAGTGGCAAGGCTCCAAAGGCGCAGGCTCCAGGTCGGGGGCGGGGGCGGATGGAGGCTTGAGCGGGACGCACCCACAGCAGGCACTCCGAGGATGTGCAGGGGTTTCCTGGGCACCAGGGACTGTCTCCTCCGAGACCCCTCCTGTCAGGCGCAGGGCGGAGGTGTGCCTTCCGGATTTGGAGGTGGGTTGGCCGCCTGGTTGGGTGGCAGTGGGTTTGGAAGGCTTGAAACAGGTCCTGGGCTTTGGCGTGCTTGGGGTTCCTTCGAGGCAGGTGCCCAGTCACACACAGCCTCAGGATTGGGCCGCCAGCTGGCCCTGGTCAAGCCCTCCGCATCAGGGCTTCAGGTAGGTGAGAAGGAGTGTGGTGCTGAGGAATCCATGGGGGGCTTCGGGGGCAAGAGTGTTGGTAGCTGGGCTCATCCGCCTGTTTCCCTCCCTCCCTTTTCTCTCTCTCTCTCTCTTTCTCTCTCTCTCTCTCTCTCTCTCTCTCTCTCTCTCTCACACACACACACACACACACACACACACACACACACTGAGGAGGCTGAGGGAAATGTCCTTGTGTCGTTTTGAGAAGAGCCTCTCTTGGCAGCAGGGTGCCAGGCTATGGAGGCCTGATTGAAACCAGGTCTGATGCGTTAAGGACTCTTGATTGGTCTCCTCCAGCAAGCTCTCAGGGGAGTTCCCACGTGGCTGCCAAGCTGCAGAGGCTCTCCTGGTCCCTGCTGTGGCTGGCTGGGGCAAGAGCTGCACTGGGCGATCCCCCTCTGGCTAGACCACATCTCCGTGTGGCACGGGGCACCCAAATCCATGGACAAGGAATAAGAGGCATTGAAATGAATGAGCTGAATGGATCCAGAAATGAGTGAAGGTCCATCTCTCGTCCTCTACCTCTCTCTCTCTCTCTCTCTCTCTCTCTCTCTCTCTCTCTCTCTCTCTCTCTCTCTCTCTCTCTCCAAACACACGCATACGCATGCAGATAGAGTAGGAAACAATAGCTAGGACGGGGATTGACAAATCCATCCTACGTCTCTCGTGAGCCAATAGCTTGGGTGGGAGTGGGTTGGAAGTGCCAGCCTGGGGATGGCCAGCCTGGGAGTGGATGCTTTTGCCGAGCAGAGTGGATCTGCATGCCGCACACGGGTGCAGGAGAACACCTGGGCAAGTCAATCCACTCCAGACGAAGCATGTCTTTATCCTCATCACTTCCTCCTCGCCAGGGAATTCGGTTGGGTCCGATGGGCTAGGCTCGGCAATCTGGACGGGATGCACGGAGTCCTTCGGCCCGTCTCTTTTCCCGAGGGGCAGCACTCCCGAGCGGGACACCTTCTGTGGGGAGCGCTGAGACGCTCCTGTGTTGGGGTGGAATGGTCAGGACTCCTTTTGGCTGATCGCTGAGCGAAGTGGATCCATTGCAGTTTCCCAACAAAGGCATCCCATCGGCCATGGCTATCCATCCTGTTTGGCTCCCCTTCGCCTCCCTTGGGTTCCAAGAAGAGGGACTAGACCTCGTAGCATCTGCTCCATGGAAGGAGGGCTGTGGCACCCCCGTCCAGGGCAAGGGTTTGGATCTCGGACCTCCCCAATGCCAGGCATTCCCACAGCCTCACCCTCCCATTTGGCAAGCACCATCTGGATGGCAGTCCAGGGCTTGCTTTCCTGGAAGACCGTTCCTGGGTGTCCCTGGTGAGATGGGAGAAGGCAGGGGCTTCCCATGGGCTGTGTGTCTCCCTCCCAGACCTCTTTCATTTCGTGTGAGCATTTCTCTCCGCAACACTGTGGCTGCCCATGGCACCGTTTTCTGCGCCGTTTTCTTGCTCAGCCAAGCATCTGTCCATGGACATCGAATGTCTTTCCATGTGTTGCTCTCGGGAAGAGGGCTGCCTGAACGGAGTGGGGCGTTTCGCGCTGCGAAGAGCCCCTTTGTCTGGGTCTATGGCCGTGAGGGGTAGCGCTGGGTCTGACGGTGGTTCCAGGGTTCTTTTGGGGAGGCCCTGGATCCTGTGGTCCATCGCGGTTGAACCAACGGACGTCCACGCCCACCCGGTGGGAGGGCCCCTTCTTTTGCACAGCCTGCCCAGGGGTTGTCATGGAAAGGCGTCCTCAGGATGGCCATGGGGACAGGGCTGAGGAGGCCTGTCGAGCTGGTTGGGGTTTGGACTTCCCTAGGCATGCGTGATGGTGTTCCTTTGTCTGGTGCTGGCTGCCGGCTGGCTATGTGGATTTGGCAGTGTTTCTTCAGGCCCCCTCCCCACCTGTGGCCTGGGCGGGTGGGTTTCTGTTCTCGTGCCTGGGTTCCGTGCTGGAGCTGATCCGTGTGGAAGCCCAGGGTGAGCTGGGTTTTGGGATGCGCATCCAGGGGCTGTGAGGCTTCCCCGGGTGGTGCCGAAAGGGAGAGCGAATTGGGAGAGCAGCGGTGCCAGGTGCTGGGCCTTGTGTCTCAAGAGGGCTCAGGAACCTCCCTTTGTCTTTCCCAGGGAGGCTCGGCTCTTCTTTCTACGCACCTGGTGAGATGATGGGAGCTCGAGCCAGGCCGGGCCTATGCAGGCCGCTCTCTTGACGGATCCACCAAAGCTCTGCCTGAGCTTCCTTCCGGCTCCCTGGGGAGAAGGGCTGATTGGGTCGGTTTGGTGTGGTTGGGAGACTCTGTGCCTTGGGAAGCACCAATGGGGATCCAGAGCAGGCACACTCCAGGTGGGGTCAAGAACGTTTGGAAACAAAGGCAGAAAGCAAGACCTGGCCAGATGAACCAAGCCAGAAGGAAAGAATCGAGGCAAGACCTCATGGCAAGGAGTGTGGAATCCCAGGGGCATGATGAAGGGGGAAAACGACTCGTTCCATCCTTCCACACCTGTCTTCCTAACTCCATATGGGCCAGGCTCTATCCACCCGGTAGCAGGCTGGCACACCCTGATGGATTGGGAGCTCAGGATTTCCAGGGCGAGGCATGGCCTAGGTGGGCATCGGCACGAAGAACGCCTTTGAGAGAGGGAGCTAGAGCCCAGGTGGAAGGGCCCTTCTTGGCGGGGGATGGAGCCCCCAGCCTCGTCTGGGCCCCAGCCCAAGCAGCCCCGGGGACTGCTGAGCCCGAGAGAGAAGGCCAGCCTGAGAGGGGCTGTTCGAGCCTATGTCCACACGAGGGCGCCAGGGCCCCTCCCGGCCCCAGGTGCAGCTCTGAGGCTCGAAGAGGTGGGAGTGGCAAGGCTCCAAAGGCGCAGGCTCCAGGTCGGGGGCGGGGGCGGATGGAGGCTTGAGCGGGACGCACCCACAGCAGGCACTCCGAGGATGTGCAGGGGTTTCCTGGGCACCAGGGACTGTCTCCTCCGAGACCCCTCCTGTCAGGCGCAGGGCGGAGGTGTGCCTTCCGGATTTGGAGGTGGGCTGGCCGCCTGGTTGGGTGGCAGTGGGTTTGGAAGGCTTGAAACAGGTCCTGGGCTTTGGCGTGCTTGGGGTTCCTTCGAGGCAGGTGCCCAGTCACACACAGCCTCAGGATTGGGCCGCCAGCTGGCCCTGGTCAAGCCCTCCGCATCAGGGCTTCAGGTAGGTGAGAAGGAGTGTGGTGCTGAGGAATCCATGGGGGGCTTCGGGGGCAAGAGTGTTGGTAGCTGGGCTCATCCGCCTGTTTCCCTCCCTCCCTTTTCTCTCTCTCTCTCTCTTTCTCTCTCTCTCTCTCTCTCTCTCTCTCTCTCTCTCTCTCACACACACACACACACACACACACACACACACACACTGAGGAGGCTGAGGGAAATGTCCTTGTGTCGTTTTGAGAAGAGCCTCTCTTGGCAGCAGGGTGCCAGGCTATGGAGGCCTGATTGAAACCAGGTCTGATGCGTTAAGGACTCTTGATTGGTCTCCTCCAGCAAGCTCTCAGGGGAGTTCCCACGTGGCTGCCAAGCTTCAGAGGCTCTCCTGGTCCCTGCTGTGGCTGGCTGGGGCAAGAGCTGCACTGGGCGATCCCCCTCTGGCTAGACCACATCTCCGTGTGGCACGGGGCACCCAAATCCATGGACAAGGAATAAGAGGCATTGAAATGAATGAGCTGAATGGATCCAGAAATGAGTGAAGGTCCATCTCTCGTTCTCTACCTCTCTCTCTCTCTCTCTCTCTCTCTCTCTCTCTCTCTCTCTCTCTCTCTCTCTCTCTCTCTCTCCAAACACACGCATACGCATGCAGATAGAGTAGGAAACAATAGCTAGGACGGGGATTGACAAATCCATCCTACGTCTCTCGTGAGCCAATAGCTTGGGTGGGAGTGGGTTGGAAGTGCCAGCCTGGGGATGGCCAGCCTGGGAGTGGATGCTTTTGCCGAGCAGAGTGGATCTGCATGCCGCACACGGGTGCAGGAGAACACCTGGGCAAGTCAATCCACTCCAGACGAAGCATGTCTTTATCCTCATCACTTCCTCCTCGCCAGGCAATTCGGTTGGGTCCGATGGGCTAGGCTCGGCAATCTGGACGGGATGCACGGAGTCCTTCGGCCCGTCTCTTTTCCCGAGGGGCAGCACTCCCGAGCGGGACACCTTCTGTGGGGAGCGCTGAGACGCTCCTGTGTTGGGGTGGAATGGTCAGGACTCCTTTTGGCTGATCGCTGAGCGAAGTGGATCCATTGCAGTTTCCCAACAAAGGCATCCCATCGGCCATGGCTATCCATCCTGTTTGGCTCCCCTTCGCCTCCCTTGGGTTCCAAGAAGAGGGACTAGACCTCGTAGCATCTGCTCCATGGAAGGAGGGCTGTGGCACCCCCGTCCAGGGCAAGGGTTTGGATCTCGGACCTCCCCAATGCCAGGCATTCCCACAGCCTCACCCTCCCATTTGGCAAGCACCATCTGGATGGCAGTCCAGGGCTTGCTTTCCTGGAAGACCGTTCCTGGGTGTCCCTGGTGAGATGGGAGAAGGCAGGGGCTTCCCATGGGCTGTGTGTCTCCCTCCCAGACCTCTTTCATTTCGTGTGAGCATTTCTCTCCGCAACACTGTGGCTGCCCATGGCACCGTTTTCTGCGCCGTTTTCTTGCTCAGCCAAGCATCTGTCCATGGACATCGAATGTCTTTCCATGTGTTGCTCTCGGGAAGAGGGCTGCCTGAACGGAGTGGGGCGTTTCGCGCTGCGAAGAGCCCCTTTGTCTGGGTCTATGGCCGTGAGGGGTAGCGCTGGGTCTGACGGTGGTTCCAGGGTTCTTTTGGGGAGGCCCTGGATCCTGTGGTCCATCGCGGTTGAACCAACGGACGTCCACGCCCACCCGGTGGGAGGGCCCCTTCTTTTGCACAGCCTGCCCAGGGGTTGTCATGGAAAGGCGTCCTCAGGATGGCCATGGGGACAGGGCTGAGGAGGACTGTCGAGCTGGTTGGGGTTTGGACTTCCCTAGGCATGCGTGATGGTGTTCCTTTGTCTGGTGCTGGCTGCCGGCTGGCTATGTGGATTTGGCAGTGTTTCTTCAGGCCCCCTCCCCACCTGTGGCCTGGGCGGGTGGGTTTCTGTTCTCGTGCCTGGGTTCCGTGCTGGAGCTGATCCGTGTGGAAGCCCAGGGTGAGCTGGGTTTTGGGATGCGCATCCAGGGGCTGTGAGGCTTCCCCGGGTGGTGCCGAAAGGGAGAGCGAATTGGGAGAGCAGCGGTGCCAGGTGCTGGGCCTTGTGTCTCAAGAGGGCTCAGGAACCTCCCTTTGTCTTTCCCAGGGAGGCTCGGCTCTTCTTTCTACGCACCTGGTGAGATGATGGGAGCTCGAGCCAGGCCGGGCCTATGCAGGCCGCTCTCTTGACGGATCCACCAAAGCTCTGCCTGAGCTTCCTTCCGGCTCCCTGGGGAGAAGGGCTGATTGGGTCGGTTTGGTGTGGTTGGGAGACTCTGTGCCTTGGGAAGCACCAATGGGGATCCAGAGCAGGCACACTCCAGGTGGGGTCAAGAACGTTTGGAAACAAAGGGAGAAAGCGAGACCTGGCCAGATGAACCAAGCCAGAAGGAAAGAATCGAGGCAAGACCTCATGGCAAGGAGTGTGGAATCCCAGGGGCATGATGAAGGGGGAAAACGACTCGTTCCATCCTTCCACACCTGTCTTCCTAACTCCATATGGGCCAGGCTCTATCCACCCGGTAGCAGGCTGGCACACCCTGATGGATTGGGAGCTCAGGATTTCCAGGGCGAGGCATGGCCTAGGTGGGCATCGGCACGAAGAACGCCTTTGAGAGAGGGAGCTAGAGCCCAGGTGGAAGGGCCCTTCTTGGCGGGGGATGGAGCCCCCAGCCTCGTCTGGGCCCCAGCCCAAGCAGCCCCAGGGACTGCTGAGCCCGAGAGAGAAGGCCAGCCTGAGAGGGGCTGTTCGAGCCTATGTCCACACGAGGGCGCCAGGGCCCCTCCCGGCCCCAGGTGCAGCTCTGAGGCTCGAAGAGGTGGGAGTGGCAAGGCTCCAAAGGCGCAGGCTCCAGGTCGGGGGCGGGGGCGGATGGAGGCTTGAGCGGGACGCACCCACAGCAGGCACTCCGAGGATGTGCAGGGGTTTCCTGGGCACCAGGGACTGTCTCCTCCGAGACCCCTCCTGTCAGGCGCAGGGCGGAGGTGTGCCTTCCGGATTTGGAGGTGGGTTGGCCGCCTGGTTGGGTGGCAGTGGGTTTGGAAGGCTTGAAACAGGTCCTGGGCTTTGGCGTGCTTGGGGTTCCTTCGAGGCAGGTGCCCAGTCACACACAGCCTCAGGATTGGGCCGCCAGCTGGCCCTGGTCAAGCCCTCCGCATCAGGGCTTCAGGTAGGTGAGAAGGAGTGTGGTGCTGAGGAATCCATGGGGGGCTTCGGGGGCAAGAGTGTTGGTAGCTGGGCTCATCCGCCTGTTTCCCTCCCTCCCTTTTCTCTCTCTCTCTCTCTTTCTCTCTCTCTCTCTCTCTCTCTCTCTCTCTCTCTCTCACACACACACACACACACACACACACACACACACACACTGAGGAGGCTGAGGGAAATGTCCTTGTGTCGTTTTGAGAAGAGCCTCTCTTGGCAGCAGGGTGCCAGGCTATGGAGGCCTGATTGAAACCAGGTCTGATGCGTTAAGGACTCTTGATTGGTCTCCTCCAGCAAGCTCTCAGGGGAGTTCCCACGTGGCTGCCAAGCTGCAGAGGCTCTCCTGGTCCCTGCTGTGGCTGGCTGGGGCAAGAGCTGCACTGGGCGATCCCCCTCTGGCTAGACCACATCTCCGTGTGGCACGGGGCACCCAAATCCATGGACAAGGAATAAGAGGCATTGAAATGAATGAGCTGAATGGATCCAGAAATGAGTGAAGGTCCATCTCTCGTCCTCTACCTCTCTCTCTCTCTCTCTCTCTCTCTCTCTCTCTCTCTCTCTCTCTCTCTCTCTCTCTCTCCAAACACACGCATACGCATGCAGATAGAGTAGGAAACAATAGCTAGGACGGGGATTGACAAATCCATCCTACGTCTCTCGTGAGCCAATAGCTTGGGTGGGAGTGGGTTGGAAGTGCCAGCCTGGGGATGGCCAGCCTGGGAGTGGATGCTTTTGCCGAGCAGAGTGGATCTGCATGCCGCACACGGGTGCAGGAGAACACCTGGGCAAGTCAATCCACTCCAGACGAAGCATGTCTTTATCCTCATCACTTCCTCCTCGCCAGGCAATTCGGTTGGGTCCGATGGGCTAGGCTCGGCAATCTGGACGGGATGCACGGAGTCCTTCGGCCCGTCTCTTTTCCCGAGGGGCAGCACTCCCGAGCGGGACACCTTCTGTGGGGAGCGCTGAGACGCTCCTGTGTTGGGGTGGAATGGTCAGGACTCCTTTTGGCTGATCGCTGAGCGAAGTGGATCCATTGCAGTTTCCCAACAAAGGCATCCCATCGGCCATGGCTATCCATCCTGTTTGGCTCCCCTTCGCCTCCCTTGGGTTCCAAGAAGAGGGACTAGACCTCGTAGCATCTGCTCCATGGAAGGAGGGCTGTGGCACCCCCGTCCAGGGCAAGGGTTTGGATCTCGGACCTCCCCAATGCCAGGCATTCCCACAGCCTCACCCTCCCATTTGGCAAGCACCATCTGGATGGCAGTCCAGGGCTTGCTTTCCTGGAAGACCGTTCCTGGGTGTCCCTGGTGAGATGGGAGAAGGCAGGGGCTTCCCATGGGCTGTGTGTCTCCCTCCCAGACCTCTTTCATTTCGTGTGAGCATTTCTCTCCGCAACACTGTGGCTGCCCATGGCACCGTTTTCTGCGCCGTTTTCTTGCTCAGCCAAGCATCTGTCCATGGACATCGAATGTCTTTCCATGTGTTGCTCTCGGGAAGAGGGCTGCCTGAACGGAGTGGGGCGTTTCGCGCTGCGAAGAGCCCCTTTGTCTGGGTCTATGGCCGTGAGGGGTAGCGCTGGGTCTGACGGTGGTTCCAGGGTTCTTTTGGGGAGGCCCTGGATCCTGTGGTCCATCGCGGTTGAACCAACGGACGTCCACGCCCACCCGGTGGGAGGGCCCCTTCTTTTGCACAGCCTGCCCAGGGGTTGTCATGGAAAGGCGTCCTCAGGATGGCCATGGGGACAGGGCTGAGGAGGCCTGTCGAGCTGGTTGGGGTTTGGACTTCCCTAGGCATGCGTGATGGTGTTCCTTTGTCTGGTGCTGGCTGCCGGCTGGCTATGTGGATTTGGCAGTGTTTCTTCAGGCCCCCTCCCCACCTGTGGCCTGGGCGGGTGGGTTTCTGTTCTCGTGCCTGGGTTCCGTGCTGGAGCTGATCCGTGTGGAAGCCCAGGGTGAGCTGGGTTTTGGGATGCGCATCCAGGGGCTGTGAGGCTTCCCCGGGTGGTGCCGAAAGGGAGAGCGAATTGGGAGAGCAGCGGTGCCAGGTGCTGGGCCTTGTGTCTCAAGAGGGCTCAGGAACCTCCCTTTGTCTTTCCCAGGGAGGCTCGGCTCTTCTTTCTACGCACCTGGTGAGATGATGGGAGCTCGAGCCAGGCCGGGCCTATGCAGGCCGCTCTCTTGACGGATCCACCAAAGCTCTGCCTGAGCTTCCTTCCGGCTCCCTGGGGAGAAGGGCTGATTGGGTCGGTTTGGTGTGGTTGGGAGACTCTGTGCCTTGGGAAGCACCAATGGGGATCCAGAGCAGGCACACTCCAGGTGGGGTCAAGAACGTTTGGAAACAAAGGGAGAAAGCGAGACCTGGCCAGATGAACCAAGCCAGAAGGAAAGAATCGAGGCAAGACCTCATGGCAAGGAGTGTGGAATCCCAGGGGCATGATGAAGGGGGAAAACGACTCGTTCCATCCTTCCACACCTGTCTTCCTAACTCCATATGGGCCAGGCTCTATCCACCCGGTAGCAGGCTGGCACACCCTGATGGATTGGGAGCTCAGGATTTCCAGGGCGAGGCATGGCCTAGGTGGGCATCGGCACGAAGAACGCCTTTGAGAGAGGGAGCTAGAGCCCAGGTGGAAGGGCCCTTCTTGGCGGGGGATGGAGCCCCCAGCCTCGTCTGGGCCCCAGCCCAAGCAGCCCCGGGGACTGCTGAGCCCGAGAGAGAAGGCCAGCCTGAGAGGGGCTGTTCGAGCCTATGTCCACACGAGGGCGCCAGGGCCCCTCCCGGCCCCAGGTGCAGCTCTGAGGCTCGAAGAGGTGGGAGTGGCAAGGCTCCAAAGGCGCAGGCTCCAGGTCGGGGGCGGGGGCGGATGGAGGCTTGAGCGGGACGCACCCACAGCAGGCACTCCGAGGATGTGCAGGGGTTTCCTGGGCACCAGGGACTGTCTCCTCCGAGACCCCTCCTGTCAGGCGCAGGGCGGAGGTGTGCCTTCCGGATTTGGAGGTGGGTTGGCCGCCTGGTTGGGTGGCAGTGGGTTTGGAAGGCTTGAAACAGGTCCTGGGCTTTGGCGTGCTTGGGGTTCCTTCGAGGCAGGTGCCCAGTCACACACAGCCTCAGGATTGGGCCGCCAGCTGGCCCTGGTCAAGCCCTCCGCATCAGGGCTTCAGGTAGGTGAGAAGGAGTGTGGTGCTGAGGAATCCATGGGGGGCTTCGGGGGCAAGAGTGTTGGTAGCTCGGCTCATCCGCCTGTTTCCCTCCCTCTCTTTTCTCTATCTCTCTCTCTCACTCTCTCTCTCTCTCTCACACACACACACACACACACACACACACACACACACTGAGGAGGCTGAGGGAAATGTCCTTGTGTCGTTTTGAGAAGAGCCTCTCTTGGCAGCAGGGTGCCAGGCTATGGAGGCCTGATTGAAACCAGGTCTGATGCGTTAAGGACTCTTGATTGGTCTCCTCCAGCAAGCTCTCAGGGGAGTTCCCACGTGGCTGCCAAGCTGCAGAGGCTCTCCTGGTCCCTGCTGTGGCTGGCTGGGGCAAGAGCTGCACTGGGCGATCCCCCTCTGGCTAGACCACATCTCCGTGTGGCACGGGGCACCCAAATCCATGGACAAGGAATAAGAGGCATTGAAATGAATGAGCTGAATGGATCCAGAAAGGAGTGAAGGTCCATCTCTCGTTCTCTCCCTCGTTCTCTCATTCTCCGTCCCTCTCTCTCTCTCTCTCTCTCTCTCTCTCTCTCTCTCCCCAAACACACCCACACGCATACGCATGCAGATAGAGTAGGAAACAATAGCTAGGACGGGGATTGACAAATCCATCCTACGTCTCTCGTGAGCCAATAGCTTGGGTGGGAGTGGGTTGGAAGTGCCAGCCTGGGGATGGCCAGCCTGGGAGTGGATGCTTTTGCCGAGCAGAGTGGATCTGCATGCCGCACACGGGTGCAGGAGAACACCTGGGCAAGTCAATCCACTCCAGACGAAGCATGTCTTTATCCTCATCACTTCCTCCTCGCCAGGGAATTCGGTTGGGTCCGATGGGCTAGGCTCGGCAATCTGGACGGGATGCACGGAGTCCTTCGGCCCGTCTCTTTTCCCGAGGGGCAGCACTCCCGAGCGGGACACCTTCTGTGGGGAGCGCTGAGACGCTCCTGTGTTGGGGTGGAATGGTCAGGACTCCTTTTGGCTGGTCGCTGAGCGAAGTGGATCCATTGCAGTTTCCCAACAAAGGCATCCCATCGGCCATGGCTATCCATCCTGTTTGGCTCCCCTTCGCCTCCCTTGGGTTCCAAGAAGAGGGACTAGACCTCGTAGCATCTGCTCCATGGAAGGAGGGCTGTGGCACCCCCGTCCAGGGCAAGGGTTTGGATCTCGGACCTCCCCAATGCCAGGCATTCCCACAGCCTCACCCTCCCATTTGGCAAGCACCATCTGGATGGCAGTCCAGGGCTTGCTTTCCTGGAAGACCGTTCCTGGGTGTCCCTGGTGAGATGGGAGAAGGCAGGGGCTTCCCATGGGCTGTGTGTCTCCCTCCCAGACCTCTTTCATTTCGTGTGAGCATTTCTCTCCGCAACACTGTGGCTGCCCATGGCACCGTTTTCTGCGCAGGTTGATGGCTGAGTCCGCTTGTGTTGGGGCGAAAGACAGCTGCTTGCTCAGCGAAGCATCTGTCCATGGACATCGAATATCTTTCCATGTGTTGCTCTCGGGAAGAGGGCTGCCTGAACGGAGTGGGGCGTTTCGCGCTGAGAAGAGCCCCTTTGTCTGGGTCTATGGCCGTGAGGGGTAGCGCTGGGTCTGACGGTGGTTCCAGGGTTCTTTTGGGGAGGCCCTGGATCCTGTGGTCCATCGCGGTTGAACCAACGGACGTCCACGCCCAGCCGGTGGGAGGGCCCCTTCTTTTGCACAGCCTGCCCAGGGGTTGTCATGGAAAGGCGTCCTCAGGATGGCCATGGGGACAGGGCTGAGGAGGCCTGTCGAGCTGGTTGGGGTTTGGACTTCTCTAGGCATGCGTGATGGTGTTCCTTTGCCTGGTGCTGGCTGCCGGCTGGCTATGTGGATTTGGCAGTGTTTCTTCAGGCCCCCTCCCCACCTGTGGCCTGGGCGGGTGGGTTTCTGTTCTCGTGCCTGGGTTCCGTGCTGGAGCTGATCCGTGTGGAAGCCCAGGGTGAGCTGGGTTTTGGGATGCGCATCCAGGGGCTGTGAGGCTTCCCCGGGTGGTGCCGAAAGGGAGAGCGAATTGGGAGAGCAGCGGTGCCAGGTGCTGGGCCTTGTGTCTCAAGAGGGCTCAGGAACCTCCCTTTGTCTTTCCCAGGGAGGCTCGGCTCTTCTTTCTACGCACCTGGTGAGATGATGGGAGCTCGAGCCAGGCCGGGCCTATGCAGGCCGCTCTCTTGACGGATCCACCAAAGCTCTGCCTGAGCTTCCTTCCGGCTCCCTGGGGAGAAGGGCTGATTGGGTCGGTTTGGTGTGGTTGGGAGACTCTGTGCCTTGGGAAGCACCAATGGGGATCCAGAGCAGGCACACTCCAGGTGGGGTCAAGAACGTTTGGAAACAAAGGGAGAAAGCGAGACCTGGCCAGATGAACCAAGCCAGAAGGAAAGAATCGAGGCAAGACCTCATGGCAAGGAGTGTGGAATCCCAGGGGCATGATGAAGGGGGAAAACGACTCGTTCCATCCTTCCACACCTGTCTTCCTAACTCCATATGGGCCAGGCTCTATCCACCCGGTAGCAGGCTGGCACACCCTGATGGATTGGGAGCTCAGGATTTCCAGGGCGAGGCATGGCCTAGGTGGGCATCGGCACGAAGAACGCCTTTGAGAGAGGGAGCTAGAGCCCAGGTGGAAGGGCCCTTCTTGGCGGGGGATGGAGCCCCCAGCCTCGTCTGGGCCCCAGCCCAAGCAGCCCCAGGGACTGCTGAGCCCGAGAGAGAAGGCCAGCCTGAGAGGGGCTGTTCGAGCCTATGTCCACACGAGGGCGCCAGGGCCCCTCCCGGCCCCAGGTGCAGCTCTGAGGCTCGAAGAGGTGGGAGTGGCAAGGCTCCAAAGGCGCAGGCTCCAGGTCGGGGGCGGGGGCGGATGGAGGCTTGAGCGGGACGCACCCACAGCAGGCACTCCGAGGATGTGCAGGGGTTTCCTGGGCACCAGGGACTGTCTCCTCCGAGACCCCTCCTGTCAGGCGCAGGGCGGAGGTGTGCCTTCCGGATTTGGAGGTGGGTTGGCCGCCTGGTTGGGTGGCAGTGGGTTTGGAAGGCTTGAAACAGGTCCTGGGCTTTGGCGTGCTTGGGGTTCCTTCGAGGCAGGTGCCCAGTCACACACAGCCTCAGGATTGGGCCGCCAGCTGGCCCTGGTCAAGCCCTCCGCATCAGGGCTTCAGGTAGGTGAGAAGGAGTGTGGTGCTGAGGAATCCATGGGGGGCTTCGGGGGCAAGAGTGTTGGTAGCTGGGCTCATCCGCCTGTTTCCCTCCCTCTCTTTTCTCTCTCTCTCTCTCTTTCTCTCTCTCTCTCTCTCTCTCTCTCTCTCTCTCTCTCTCTCTCTCTCTCTCTCTCTCACACACACACACACACACACACACACACACTGAGGAGGCTGAGGGAAATGTCCTTGTGTCGTTTTGAGAAGAGCCTCTCTTGGCAGCAGGGTGCCAGGCTATGGAGGCCTGATTGAAACCAGGTCTGATGCGTTAAGGACTCTTGATTGGTCTCCTCCAGCAAGCTCTCAGGGGAGTTCCCACGTGGCTGCCAAGCTGCAGAGGCTCTCCTGGTCCCTGCTGTGGCTGGCTGGGGCAAGAGCTGCACTGGGCGATCCCCCTCTGGCTAGACCACATCTCCGTGTGGCACGGGGCACCCAAATCCATGGACAAGGAATAAGAGGCATTGAAATGAATGAGCTGAATGGATCCAGAAATGAGTGAAGGTCCATCTCTCGTTCTCTACCTCTCTCTCTCTCTCTCTCTCTCTCTCTCTCTCTCTCTCTCTCTCTCTCCAAACACACGCATACGCATGCAGATAGAGTAGGAAACAATAGCTAGGACGGGGATTGACAAATCCATCCTACGTCTCTCGTGAGCCAATAGCTTGGGTGGGAGTGGGTTGGAAGTGCCAGGCTGGGGATGGCCAGCCTGGGAGTGGATGCTTTTGCTGAGCAGAGTGGATCTGCATGCCGCACACGGGTGCAGGAGAACACCTGGGCAAGTCAATCCACTCCAGACGAAGCATGTCTTTATCCTCATCACTTCCTCCTCGCCAGGCAATTCGGTTGGGTCCGATGGGCTAGGCTCGGCAATCTGGACGGGATGCACGGAGTCCTTCGGCCCGTCTCTTTTCCCGAGGGGCAGCACTCCCGAGCGGGACACCTTCTGTGGGGAGCGCTGAGACGCTCCTGTGTTGGGGTGGAATGGTCAGGACTCCTTTTGGCTGGTCGCTGAGCGAAGTGGATCCATTGCAGTTTCCCAACAAAGGGGTCCCATCGGCCATGGCTATCCATCCTGTTTGGCTCCCCTTCGCCTCCCTTGGGTTCCAAGAAGAGGGACTAGACCTCGTAGCATCTGCTCCATGGAAGGAGGGCTGTGGCACCCCCGTCCAGGGCAAGGGTTTGGATCTCGGACCTCCCCAATACCAGGCATTCCCACAGCCTCACCCTCCCATTTGGCAAGCACCATCTGGATGGCAGTCCAGGGCTTGCTTTCCTGGAAGACCGTTCCTGGGTGTCCCTGGTGAGATGGGAGAAGGCAGGGGCTTCCCATGGGCTGTGTGTCTCCCTCCCAGACCTCTTTCATTTCGTGTGAGCATTTCTCTCCGCAACACTGTGGCTGCCCATGGCACCGTTTTCTGCGCCGTTTTCTTGCTCAGCCAAGCATCTGTCCATGGACATCGAATGTCTTTCCATGTGTTGCTCTCGGGAAGAGGGCTGCCTGAACGGAGTGGGGCGTTTCGCGCTGCGAAGAGCCCCTTTGTCTGGGTCTATGGCCGTGAGGGGTAGCGCTGGGTCTGACGGTGGTTCCAGGGTTCTTTTGGGGAGGCCCTGGATCCTGTGGTCCATCGCGGTTGAACCAACGGACGTCCACGCCCACCCGGTGGGAGGGCCCCTTCTTTTGCACAGCCTGCCCAGGGGTTGTCATGGAAAGGCGTCCTCAGGATGGCCATGGGGACAGGGCTGAGGAGGCCTGTCGAGCTGGTTGGGGTTTGGACTTCCCTAGGCATGCGTGATGGTGTTCCTTTGTCTGGTGCTGGCTGCCGGCTGGCTATGTGGATTTGGCAGTGTTTCTTCAGGCCCCCTCCCCACCTGTGGCCTGGGCGGGTGGGTTTCTGTTCTCGTGCCTGGGTTCCGTGCTGGAGCTGATCCGTGTGGAAGCCCAGGGTGAGCTGGGTTTTGGGATGCGCATCCAGGGGCTGTGAGGCTTCCCCGGGTGGTGCCGAAAGGGAGAGCGAATTGGGAGAGCAGCGGTGCCAGGTGCTGGGCCTTGTGTCTCAAGAGGGCTCAGGAACCTCCCTTTGTCTTTCCCAGGGAGGCTCGGCTCTTCTTTCTACGCACCTGGTGAGATGATGGGAGCTCGAGCCAGGCCGGGCCTATGCAGGCCGCTCTCTTGACGGATCCACCAAAGCTCTGCCTGAGCTTCCTTCCGGCTCCCTGGGGAGAAGGGCTGATTGGGTCGGTTTGGTGTGGTTGGGAGACTCTGTGCCTTGGGAAGCACCAATGGGGATCCAGAGCAGGCACACTCCAGGTGGGGTCAAGAACGTTTGGAAACAAAGGGAGAAAGCGAGACCTGGCCAGATGAACCAAGCCAGAAGGAAAGAATCGAGGCAAGACCTCATGGCAAGGAGTGTGGAATCCCAGGGGCATGATGAAGGGGGAAAACGACTCGTTCCATCCTTCCACACCTGTCTTCCTAACTCCATATGGGCCAGGCTCTATCCACCCGGTAGCAGGCTGGCACACCCTGATGGATTGGGAGCTCAGGATTTCCAGGGCGAGGCATGGCCTAGGTGGGCATCGGCACGAAGAACGCCTTTGAGAGAGGGAGCTAGAGCCCAGGTGGAAGGGCCCTTCTTGGCGGGGGATGGAGCCCCCAGCCTCGTCTGGGCCCCAGCCCAAGCAGCCCCGGGGACTGCTGAGCCCGAGAGAGAAGGCCAGCCTGAGAGGGGCTGTTCGAGCCTATGTCCACACGAGGGCGCCAGGGCCCCTCCCGGCCCCAGGTGCAGCTCTGAGGCTCGAAGAGGTGGGAGTGGCAAGGCTCCAAAGGCGCAGGCTCCAGGTCGGGGGCGGGGGCGGATGGAGGCTTGAGCAGGACGCACCCACAGCAGGCACTCCGAGGATGTGCAGGGGTTTCCTGGGCACCAGGGACTGTCTCCTCCGAGACCCCTCCTGTCAGGCGCAGGGCGGAGGTGTGCCTTCCGGATTTGGAGGTGGGTTGGCCGCCTGGTTGGGTGGCAGTGGGTTTGGAAGGCTTGAAACAGGTCCTGGGCTTTGGCGTGCTTGGGGTTCCTTCGAGGCAGGTGCCCAGTCACACACAGCCTCAGGATTGGGCCGCCAGCTGGCCCTGGTCAAGCCCTCCGCATCAGGGCTTCAGGTAGGTGAGAAGGAGTGTGGTGCTGAGGAATCCATGGGGGGCTACGGGGGCAAGAGTGTTGGTAGCTGGGCTCATCCGCCTGTTTCCCTCCCTCTCTTTTCTCTCTCTCTCTCTCTCTCTCTCTCTCTCTCTCTCTCTCTCTCACTCACACACACACACACACACACACACACACACACACACACACACACACACACTGAGGAGGCTGAGGGAAATGTCCTTGTGTCGTTTTGAGAAGAGCCTCTCTTGGCAGCAGGGTGCCAGGCTATGGAGGCCTGATTGAAACCAGGTCTGATGCGTTAAGAACTCTTGATTGGTCTCCTCCAGCAAGCTCTCAGGGGAGTTCCCACGTGGCTGCCAAGCTGCAGAGGCTCTCCTGGTCCCTGCTGTGGCTGGCTGGGGCAAGAGCTGCACTGGGCGATCCCCCTCTGGCTAGACCACATCTCCGTGTGGCACGGGGCACCCAAATCCATGGACAAGGAATAAGAGGCATTGAAATGAATGAGCTGAATGGATCCAGAAATGAGTGAAGGTCCATCTCTCGTTCTCTACCTCCCTCTCTCTCTCTCTCTCTCTCTCTCTCTCTCTCTCTCTCTCTCCAAACACACGCATACGCATGCAGATAGAGTAGGAAACAATAGCTAGGACGGGGATTGACAAATCCATCCTACGTCTCTCGTGAGCCAATAGCTTGGGTGGGAGTGGGTTGGAAGTGCCAGCCTGGGGATGGCCAGCCTGGGAGTGGATGCTTTTGCCGAGCAGAGTGGATCTGCATGCCGCACACGGGTGCAGGAGAACACCTGGGCAAGTCAATCCACTCCAGACGAAGCATGTCTTTATCCTCATCACTTCCTCCTCGCCAGGCAATTCGGTTGGGTCCGATGGGCTAGGCTCGGCAATCTGGACGGGATGCACGGAGTCCTTCGGCCCGTCTCTTTTCCCGAGGGGCAGCACTCCCGAGCGGGACACCTTCTGTGGGGAGCGCTGAGACGCTCCTGTGTTGGGGTGGAATGGTCAGGACTCCTTTTGGCTGGTCGCTGAGCGAAGTGGATCCATTGCAGTTTCCCAACAAAGGGATCCCATCGGCCATGGCTATCCATCCTGTTTGGCTCCCCTTCGCCTCCCTTGGGTTCCAAGAAGAGGGACTAGACCTCGTAGCATCTGCTCCATGGAAGGAGGGCTGTGGCACCCCCGTCCAGGGCAATGGTTTGGATCTCGGACCTCCCCAATGCCAGGCATTCCCACAGCCTCACCCTCCCATTTGGCAAGCACCATCTGGATGGCAGTCCAGGGCTTGCTTTCCTGGAAGACCGTTCCTGGGTGTCCCTGGTGAGATGGGAGAAGGCAGGGGCTTCCCATGGGCTGTGTGTCTCCCTCCCAGACCTCTTTCATTTCGTGTGAGCATTTCTCTCCGCAACACTGTGGCTGCCCATGGCACTGTTTTCTGCGCCGTTTTCTTGCTCAGCCAAGCATCTGTCCATGGACATCGAATGTCTTTCCATGTGTTGCTCTCGGGAAGAGGGCTGCCTGAACGGAGTGGGGCGTTTCGCGCTGCGAAGAGCCCCTTTGTCTGGGTCTATGGCCGTGAGGGGTAGCGCTGGGTCTGACGGTGGTTCCAGGGTTCTTTTGGGGAGGCCCTGGATCCTGTGGTCCATCGCGGTTGAACCAACGGACGTCCACGCCCAGCCGGTGGGAGGGCCCCTTCTTTTGCACAGCCTGCCCAGGGGTTGTCATGGAAAGGCGTCCTCAGGATGGCCATGGGGACAGGGCTGAGGAGGCCTGTCGAGCTGGTTGGGGTTTGGACTTCCCTAGGCATGCGTGATGGTGTTCCTTTGTCTGGTGCTGGCTGCCGGCTGGCTATGTGGATTTGGCAGTGTTTCTTCAGGCCCCCTCCCCACCTGTGGCCTGGGCGGGTGGGTTTCTGTTCTCGTGCCTGGGTTCCGTGCTGGAGCTGATCCGTGTGGAAGCCCAGGGTGAGCTGGGTTTTGGGATGCGCATCCAGGGGCTGTGAGGCTTCCCCGGGTGGTGCCGAAAGGGAGAGCGAATTGGGAGAGCAGCGGTGCCAGGTGCTGGGCCTTGTGTCTCAAGAGGGCTCAGGAACCTCCCTTTGTCTTTCCCAGGGAGGCTCGGCTCTTCTTTCTACGCACCTGGTGAGATGATGGGAGCTCGAGCCAGGCCGGGCCTATGCAGGCCGCTCTCTTGACGGATCCACCAAAGCTCTGCCTGAGCTTCCTTCCGGCTCCCTGGGGAGAAGGGCTGATTGGGTCGGTTTGGTGTGGTTGGGAGACTCTGTGCCTTGGGAAGCACCAATGGGGATCCAGAGCAGGCACACTCCAGGTGGGGTCAAGAACGTTTGGAAACAAAGGGAGAAAGCGAGACCTGGCCAGATGAACCAAGCCAGAAGGAAAGAATCGAGGCAAGACCTCATGGCAAGGAGTGTGGAATCCCAGGGGCATGATGAAGGGGGAAAACGACTCGTTCCATCCTTCCACACCTGTCTTCCTAACTCCATATGGGCCAGGCTCTATCCACCCGGTAGCAGGCTGGCACACCCTGATGGATTGGGAGCTCAGGATTTCCAGGGCGAGGCATGGCCTAGGTGGGCATCGGCACGAAGAACGCCTTTGAGAGAGGGAGCTAGAGCCCAGGTGGAAGGGCCCTTCTTGGCGGGGGATGGAGCCCCCAGCCTCGTCTGGGCCCCAGCCCAAGCAGCCCCGGGGACTGCTGAGCCCGAGAGAGAAGGCCAGCCTGAGAGGGGCTGTTCGAGCCTATGTCCACACGAGGGCGCCAGGGCCCCTCCCAGCCCCAGGTGCAGCTCTGAGGCTCGAAGAGGTGGGAGTGGCAAGGCTCCAAAGGCGCAGGCTCCAGGTCGGGGGCGGGGGCGGATGGAGGCTTGAGCGGGACGCCCCCACAGCAGGCACTCCGAGGATGTGCAGGGGTTTCCTGGGCACCAGGGACTGTCTCCTCCGAGACCCCTCCTGTCAGGCGCAGGGCGGAGGTGTGCCTTCCGGATTTGGAGGTGGGTTGGCCGCCTGGTTGGGTGGCAGTGGGTTTGGAAGGCTTGAAACAGGTCCTGGGCTTTGGCGTGCTTGGGGTTCCTTCGAGGCAGGTGCCCAGTCACACACAGCCTCAGGATTGGGCCGCCAGCTGGCCCTGGTCAAGCCCTCCGCATCAGGGCTTCAGGTAGGTGAGAAGGAGTGTGGTGCTGAGGAATCCATGGGGGGCTACGGGGGCAAGAGTGTTGGTAGCTGGGCTCATCCGCCTGTTTCCCTCCCTCTCTTTTCTCTCTCTCTCTCTCTCTCTCTCTCTCTCTCTCTCCCTCTCACTCACACACACACACACACACACACACACACACACACACACACACTGAGGAGGCTGAGGGAAATGTCCTTGTGTCGTTTTGAGAAGAGCCTCTCTTGGCAGCAGGGTGCCAGGCTATGGAGGCCTGATTGAAACCAGGTCTGATGCGTTAAGGACTCTTGATTGGTCTCCTCCAGCAAGCTCTCAGGGGAGTTCCCACGTGGCTGCCAAGCTGCAGAGGCTCTCCTGGTCCCTGCTGTGGCTGGCTGGGGCAAGAGCTGCACTGGGCGATCCCCCTCTGGCTAGACCACATCTCCGTGTGGCACGGGGCACCCAAATCCATGGACAAGGAATAAGAGGCATTGAAATGAATGAGCTGAATGGATCCAGAAATGAGTGAAGGTCCATCTCTCGTTCTCTACCTCTCTCTCTCTCTCTCTCTCTCTCTCTCTCTCTCTCTCTCTCTCCAAACACACGCATACGCATGCAGATAGAGTAGGAAACAATAGCTAGGACGGGGATTGACAAATCCATCCTACGTCTCTCGTGAGCCAATAGCTTGGGTGGGAGTGGGTTGGAAGTGCCAGGCTGGGGATGGCCAGCCTGGGAGTGGATGCTTTTGCCGAGCAGAGTGGATCTGCATGCCGCACACGGGTGCAGGAGAACACCTGGGCAAGTCAATCCACTCCAGACGAAGCATGTCTTTATCCTCATCACTTCCTCCTCGCCAGGCAATTCGGTTGGGTCCGATGGGCTAGGCTCGGCAATCTGGACGGGATGCACGGAGTCCTTCGGCCCGTCTCTTTTCCCGAGGGGCAGCACTCCCGAGCGGGACACCTTCTGTGGGGAGCGCTGAGACGCTCCTGTGTTGGGGTGGAATGGTCAGGACTCCTTTTGGCTGGTCGCTGAGCGAAGTGGATCCATTGCAGTTTCCCAACAAAGGGATCCCATCGGCCATGGCTATCCATCCTGTTTGGCTCCCCTTCGCCTCCCTTGGGTTCCAAGAAGAGGGACTAGACCTCGTAGCATCTGCTCCATGGAAGGAGGGCTGTGGCACCCCCGTCCAGGGCAAGGGTTTGGATCTCGGACCTCCCCAATGCCAGGCATTCCCACAGCCTCACCCTCCCATTTGGCAAGCACCATCTGGATGGCAGTCCAGGGCTTGCTTTCCTGGAAGACCGTTCCTGGGTGTCCCTGGTGAGATGGGAGAAGGCAGGGGCTTCCCATGGGCTGTGTGTCTCCCTCCCAGACCTCTTTCATTTCGTGTGAGCATTTCTCTCCGCAACACTGTGGCTGCCCATGGCACCGTTTTCTGCGCCGTTTTCTTGCTGAGCCAAGCATCTGTCCATGGACATCGAATGTCTTTCCATGTGTTGCTCTCGGGAAGAGGGCTGCCTGAACGGAGTGGGGCGTTTCGCGCTGCGAAGAGCCCCTTTGTCTGGGTCTATGGCCGTGAGGGGTAGCGCTGGGTCTGACGGTGGTTCCAGGGTTCTTTTGGGGAGGCCCTGGATCCTGTGGTCCATCGCGGTTGAACCAACGGACGTCCACGCCCAGCCGGTGGGAGGGCCCCTTCTTTTGCACAGCCTGCCCAGGGGTTGTCATGGAAAGGCGTCCTCAGGATGGCCATGGGGACAGGGCTGAGGAGGCCTGTCGAGCTGGTTGGGGTTTGGACTTCCCTAGGCATGCGTGATGGTGTTCCTTTGTCTGGTGCTGGCTGCCGGCTGGCTATGTGGATTTGGCAGTGTTTCTTCAGGCCCCCTCCCCACCTGTGGCCTGGGCGGGTGGGTTTCTGTTCTCGTGCCTGGGTTCCGTGCTGGAGCTGATCCGTGTGGAAGCCCAGGGTGAGCTGGGTTTTGGGATGCGCATCCAGGGGCTGTGAGGCTTCCCCGGGTGGTGCCGAAAGGGAGAGCGAATTGGGAGAGCAGCGGTGCCAGGTGCTGGGCCTTGTGTCTCAAGAGGGCTCAGGAACCTCCCTTTGTCTTTCCCAGGGAGGCTCGGCTCTTCTTTCTACGCACCTGGTGAGATGATGGGAGCTCGAGCCAGGCCGGGCCTATGCAGGCCGCTCTCTTGACGGATCCACCAAAGCTCTGCCTGAGCTTCCTTCCGGCTCCCTGGGGAGAAGGGCTGATTGGGTCGGTTTGGTGTGGTTGGGAGACTCTGTGCCTTGGGAAGCACCAAT
Organism: Sus scrofa; assembly: GCF_054392235.1. Taxonomy (NCBI): domain Eukaryota; kingdom Metazoa; phylum Chordata; class Mammalia; order Artiodactyla; family Suidae; genus Sus; species Sus scrofa. The sequence continues at coordinate 131,204 of NC_139388.1, forward strand.
GGGGATCCAGAGCAGGCACACTCCAGGTGGGGTCAAGAACGTTTGGAAACAAAGGGAGAAAGCGAGACCTGGCCAGATGAACCAAGCCAGAAGGAAAGAATCGAGGCAAGACCTCATGGCAAGGAGTGTGGAATCCCAGGGGCATGATGAAGGGGGAAAACGACTCGTTCCATCCTTCCACACCTGTCTTCCTAACTCCATATGGGCCAGGCTCTATCCACCCGGTAGCAGGCTGGCACACCCTGATGGATTGGGAGCTCAGGATTTCCAGGGCGAGGCATGGCCTAGGTGGGCATCGGCACGAAGAACGCCTTTGAGAGAGGGAGCTAGAGCCCAGGTGGAAGGGCCCTTCTTGGCGGAGGATGGAGCCCCCAGCCTCGTCTGGGCCCCAGCCCAAGCAGCCCCGGGGACTGCTGAGCCCGAGAGAGAAGGCCAGCCTGAGAGGGGCTGTTCGAGCCTATGTCCACACGAGGGCGCCAGGGCCCCTCCCGGCCCCAGGTGCAGCTCTGAGGCTCGAAGAGGTGGGAGTGGCAAGGCTCCAAAGGCGCAGGCTCCAGGTCGGGGGCGGGGGCGGATGGAGGCTTGAGCGGGACGCACCCACAGCAGGCACTCCGAGGATGTGCAGGGGTTTCCTGGGCACCAGGGACTGTCTCCTCCGAGACCCCTCCTGTCAGGCGCAGGGCGGAGGTGTGCCTTCCGGATTTGGAGGTGGGTTGGCCGCCTGGTTGGGTGGCAGTGGGTTTGGAAGGCTTGAAACAGGTCCTGGGCTTTGGCGTGCTTGGGGTTCCTTCGAGGCAGGTGCCCAGTCACACACAGCCTCAGGATTGGGCCGCCAGCTGGCCCTGGTCAAGCCCTCCGCATCAGGGCTTCAGGTAGGTGAGAAGGAGTGTGGTGCTGAGGAATCCATGGGGGGCTACGGGGGCAAGAGTGTTGGTAGCTGGGCTCATCCGCCTGTTTCCCTCCCTCTCTTTTCTCTCTCTCTCTCTCTCTCTCTCTCTCTCTCTCTCTCTCTCTCTCTCTCACACACACACACACACACACACACACACACACACACACACACACACACACTGAGGAGGCTGAGGGAAATGTCCTTGTGTCGTTTTGAGAAGAGCCTCTCTTGGCAGCAGGGTGCCAGGCTATGGAGGCCTGATTGAAACCAGGTCTGATGCGTTAAGGACTCTTGATTGGTCTCCTCCAGCAAGCTCTCAGGGGAGTTCCCACGTGGCTGCCAAGCTGCAGAGGCTCTCCTGGTCCCTGCTGTGGCTGGCTGGGGCAAGAGCTGCACTGGGCGATCCCCCTCTGGCTAGACCACATCTCCGTGTGGCACGGGGCACCCAAATCCATGGACAAGGAATAAGAGGCATTGAAATGAATGAGCTGAATGGATCCAGAAATGAGTGAAGGTCCATCTCTCGTTCTCTACCTCTCTCTCTCTCTCTCTCTCTCTCTCTCTCTCTCTCTCTCTCTCTCCAAACACACGCATACGCATGCAGATAGAGTAGGAAACAATAGCTAGGACGGGGATTGACAAATCCATCCTACGTCTCTCGTGAGCCAATAGCTTGGGTGGGAGTGGGTTGGAAGTGCCAGCCTGGGGATGGCCAGCCTGGGAGTGGATGCTTTTGCCGAGCAGAGTGGATCTGCATGCCGCACACGGGTGCAGGAGAACACCTGGGCAAGTCAATCCACTCCAGACGAAGCATGTCTTTATCCTCATCACTTCCTCCTCGCCAGGGAATTCGGTTGGGTCCGATGGGCTAGGCTCGGCAATCTGGACGGGATGCACGGAGTCCTTCGGCCCGTCTCTTTTCCCGAGGGGCAGCACTCCCGAGCGGGACACCTTCTGTGGGGAGCGCTGAGACGCTCCTGTGTTGGGGTGGAATGGTCAGGACTCCTTTTGGCTGGTCGCTGAGCGAAGTGGATCCATTGCAGTTTCCCAACAAAGGGATCCCATCGGCCATGGCTATCCATCCTGTTTGGCTCCCCTTCGCCTCCCTTGGGTTCCAAGAAGAGGGACTAGACCTCGTAGCATCTGCTCCATGGAAGGAGGGCTGTGGCACCCCCGTCCAGGGCAAGGGTTTGGATCTCGGACCTCCCCAATGCCAGGCATTCCCACAGCCTCACCCTCCCATTTGGCAAGCACCATCTGGATGGCAGTCCAGGGCTTGCTTTCCTGGAAGACCGTTCCTGGGTGTCCCTGGTGAGATGGGAGAAGGCAGGGGCTTCCCATGGGCTGTGTGTCTCCCTCCCAGACCTCTTTCATTTCGTGTGAGCATTTCTCTCCGCAACACTGTGGCTGCCCATGGCACCGTTTTCTGCGCCGTTTTCTTGCTGAGCCAAGCATCTGTCCATGGACATCGAATGTCTTTCCATGTGTTGCTCTCGGGAAGAGGGCTGCCTGAACGGAGTGGGGCGTTTCGCGCTGCGAAGAGCCCCTTTGTCTGGGTCTATGGCCGTGAGGGGTAGCGCTGGGTCTGACGGTGGTTCCAGGGTTCTTTTGGGGAGGCCCTGGATCCTGTGGTCCATCGCGGTTGAACCAACGGACGTCCACGCCCAGCCGGTGGGAGGGCCCCTTCTTTTGCACAGCCTGCCCAGGGGTTGTCATGGAAAGGCGTCCTCAGGATGGCCATGGGGACAGGGCTGAGGAGGCCTGTCGAGCTGGTTGGGGTTTGGACTTCCCTAGGCATGCGTGATGGTGTTCCTTTGTCTGGTGCTGGCTGCCGGCTGGCTATGTGGATTTGGCAGTGTTTCTTCAGGCCCCCTCCCCACCTGTGGCCTGGGCGGGTGGGTTTCTGTTCTCGTGCCTGGGTTCCGTGCTGGAGCTGATCCGTGTGGAAGCCCAGGGTGAGCTGGGTTTTGGGATGCGCATCCAGGGGCTGTGAGGCTTCCCCGGGTGGTGCCGAAAGGGAGAGCGAATTGGGAGAGCAGCGGTGCCAGGTGCTGGGCCTTGTGTCTCAAGAGGGCTCAGGAACCTCCCTTTGTCTTTCCCAGGGAGGCTCGGCTCTTCTTTCTACGCACCTGGTGAGATGATGGGAGCTCGAGCCAGGCCGGGCCTATGCAGGCCGCTCTCTTGACGGATCCACCAAAGCTCTGCCTGAGCTTCCTTCCGGCTCCCTGGGGAGAAGGGCTGATTGGGTCGGTTTGGTGTGGTTGGGAGACTCTGTGCCTTGGGAAGCACCAATGGGGATCCAGAGCAGGCACACTCCAGGTGGGGTCAAGAACGTTTGGAAACAAAGGGAGAAAGCGAGACCTGGCCAGATGAACCAAGCCAGAAGGAAAGAATCGAGGCAAGACCTCATGGCAAGGAGTGTGGAATCCCAGGGGCATGATGAAGGGGGAAAACGACTCGTTCCATCCTTCCACACCTGTCTTCCTAACTCCATATGGGCCAGGCTCTATCCACCCGGTAGCAGGCTGGCACACCCTGATGGATTGGGAGCTCAGGATTTCCAGGGCGAGGCATGGCCTAGGTGGGCATCGGCACGAAGAACGCCTTTGAGAGAGGGAGCTAGAGCCCAGGTGGAAGGGCCCTTCTTGGCGGGGGATGGAGCCCCCAGCCTCGTCTGGGCCCCAGCCCAAGCAGCCCCGGGGACTGCTGAGCCCGAGAGAGAAGGCCAGCCTGAGAGGGGCTGTTCGAGCCTATGTCCACACGAGGGCGCCAGGGCCCCTCCCGGCCCCAGGTGCAGCTCTGAGGCTCGAAGAGGTGGGAGTGGCAAGGCTCCAAAGGCGCAGGCTCCAGGTCGGGGGCGGGGGCGGATGGAGGCTTGAGCGGGACGCACCCACAGCAGGCACTCCGAGGATGTGCAGGGGTTTCCTGGGCACCAGGGACTGTCTCCTCCGAGACCCCTCCTGTCAGGCGCAGGGCGGAGGTGTGCCTTCCGGATTTGGAGGTGGGTTGGCCGCCTGGTTGGGTGGCAGTGGGTTTGGAAGGCTTGAAACAGGTCCTGGGCTTTGGCGTGCTTGGGGTTCCTTCGAGGCAGGTGCCCAGTCACACACAGCCTCAGGATTGGGCCGCCAGCTGGCCCTGGTCAAGCCCTCCGCATCAGGGCTTCAGGTAGGTGAGAAGGAGTGTGGTGCTGAGGAATCCATGGGGGGCTTCGGGGGCAAGAGTGTTGGTAGCTGGGCTCATCCGCCTGTTTCCCTCCCTCTCTTTTCTCTCTCTCTCTCTCTTTCTCTCTCTCTCTCTCTCTCTCTCTCTCTCTCTCTCTCTCTCTCTAACACACACACACACACACACACACACACACACACACACACACACTGAGGAGGCTGAGGGAAATGTCCTTGTGTCGTTTTGAGAAGAGCCTCTCTTGGCAGCAGGGTGCCAGGCTATGGAGGCCTGATTGAAACCAGGTCTGATGCGTTAAGGACTCTTGATTGGTCTCCTCCAGCAAGCTCTCAGGGGAGTTCCCACGTGGCTGCCAAGCTGCAGAGGCTCTCCTGGTCCCTGCTGTGGCTGGCTGGGGCAAGAGCTGCACTGGGCGATCCCCCTCTGGCTAGACCACATCTCCGTGTGGCACGGGGCACCCAAATCCATGGACAAGGAATAAGAGGCATTGAAATGAATGAGCTGAATGGATCCAGAAATGAGTGAAGGTCCATCTCTCGTTCTCTACCTCCCTCCCTCTCTCTCTCTCTCTCTCTCTCTCTCTCTCTCTCTCTCTCCAAACACACGCATACGCATGCAGATAGAGTAGGAAACAATAGCTAGGACGGGGATTGACAAATCCATCCTACGTCTCTCGTGAGCCAATAGCTTGGGTGGGAGTGGGTTGGAAGTGCCAGGCTGGGGATGGCCAGCCTGGGAGTGGATGCTTTTGCCGAGCAGAGTGGATCTGCATGCCGCACACGGGTGCAGGAGAACACCTGGGCAAGTCAATCCACTCCAGACGAAGCATGTCTTTATCCTCATCACTTCCTCCTCGCCAGGGAATTCGGTTGGGTCCGATGGGCTAGGCTCGGCAATCTGGACGGGATGCACGGAGTCCTTCGGCCCGTCTCTTTTCCCGAGGGGCAGCACTCCCGAGCGGGACACCTTCTGTGGGGAGCGCTGAGACGCTCCTGTGTTGGGGTGGAATGGTCAGGACTCCTTTTGGCTGGTCGCTGAGCGAAGTGGATCCATTGCAGTTTCCCAACAAAGGGATCCCATCGGCCATGGCTATCCATCCTGTTTGGCTCCCCTTCGCCTCCCTTGGGTTCCAAGAAGAGGGACTAGACCTCGTAGCATCTGCTCCATGGAAGGAGGGCTGTGGCACCCCCGTCCAGGGCAATGGTTTGGATCTCGGACCTCCCCAATGCCAGGCATTCCCACAGCCTCACCCTCCCATTTGGCAAGCACCATCTGGATGGCAGTCCAGGGCTTGCTTTCCTGGAAGACCGTTCCTGGGTGTCCCTGGTGAGATGGGAGAAGGCAGGGGCTTCCCATGGGCTGTGTGTCTCCCTCCCAGACCTCTTTCATTTCGTGTGAGCATTTCTCTCCGCAACACTGTGGCTGCCCATGGCACCGTTTTCTGCGCCGTTTTCTTGCTCAGCCAAGCATCTGTCCATGGACATCGAATGTCTTTCCATGTGTTGCTCTCGGGAAGAGGGCTGCCTGAACGGAGTGGGGCGTTTCGCGCTGCGAAGAGCCCCTTTGTCTGGGTCTATGGCCGTGAGGGGTAGCGCTGGGTCTGACGGTGGTTCCAGGGTTCTTTTGGGGAGGCCCTGGATCCTGTGGTCCATCGCGGTTGAACCAACGGACGTCCACGCCCACCCGGTGGGAGGGCCCCTTCTTTTGCACAGCCTGCCCAGGGGTTGTCATGGAAAGGCGTCCTCAGGATGGCCATGGGGACAGGGCTGAGGAGGACTGTCGAGCTGGTTGGGGTTTGGACTTCCCTAGGCATGCGTGATGGTGTTCCTTTGTCTGGTGCTGGCTGCCGGCTGGCTATGTGGATTTGGCAGTGTTTCTTCAGGCCCCCTCCCCACCTGTGGCCTGGGCGGGTGGGTTTCTGTTCTCGTGCCTGGGTTCCGTGCTGGAGCTGATCCGTGTGGAAGCCCAGGGTGAGCTGGGTTTTGGGATGCGCATCCAGGGGCTGTGAGGCTTCCCCGGGTGGTGCCGAAAGGGAGAGCGAATTGGGAGAGCAGCGGTGCCAGGTGCTGGGCCTTGTGTCTCAAGAGGGCTCAGGAACCTCCCTTTGTCTTTCCCAGGGAGGCTCGGCTCTTCTTTCTACGCACCTGGTGAGATGATGGGAGCTCGAGCCAGGCCGGGCCTATGCAGGCCGCTCTCTTGACGGATCCACCAAAGCTCTGCCTGAGCTTCCTTCCGGCTCCCTGGGGAGAAGGGCTGATTGGGTCGGTTTGGTGTGGTTGGGAGACTCTGTGCCTTGGGAAGCACCAATGGGGATCCAGAGCAGGCACACTCCAGGTGGGGTCAAGAACGTTTGGAAACAAAGGGAGAAAGCGAGACCTGGCCAGATGAACCAAGCCAGAAGGAAAGAATCGAGGCAAGACCTCATGGCAAGGAGTGTGGAATCCCAGGGGCATGATGAAGGGGGAAAACGACTCGTTCCATCCTTCCACACCTGTCTTCCTAACTCCATATGGGCCAGGCTCTATCCACCCGGTAGCAGGCTGGCACACCCTGATGGATTGGGAGCTCAGGATTTCCAGGGCGAGGCATGGCCTAGGTGGGCATCGGCACGAAGAACGCCTTTGAGAGAGGGAGCTAGAGCCCAGGTGGAAGGGCCCTTCTTGGCGGGGGATGGAGCCCCCAGCCTCGTCTGGGCCCCAGCCCAAGCAGCCCCGGGGACTGCTGAGCCCGAGAGAGAAGGCCAGCCTGAGAGGGGCTGTTCGAGCCTATGTCCACACGAGGGCGCCAGGGCCCCTCCCGGCCCCAGGTGCAGCTCTGAGGCTCGAAGAGGTGGGAGTGGCAAGGCTCCAAAGGCGCAGGCTCCAGGTCGGGGGCGGGGGCGGATGGAGGCTTGAGCGGGACGCACCCACAGCAGGCACTCCGAGGATGTGCAGGGGTTTCCTGGGCACCAGGGACTGTCTCCTCCGAGACCCCTCCTGTCAGGCGCAGGGCGGAGGTGTGCCTTCCGGATTTGGAGGTGGGTTGGCCGCCTGGTTGGGTGGCAGTGGGTTTGGAAGGCTTGAAACAGGTCCTGGGCTTTGGCGTGCTTGGGGTTCCTTCGAGGCAGGTGCCCAGTCACACACAGCCTCAGGATTGGGCCGCCAGCTGGCCCTGGTCAAGCCCTCCGCATCAGGGCTTCAGGTAGGTGAGAAGGAGTGTGGTGCTGAGGAATCCATGGGGGGCTTCGGGGGCAAGAGTGTTGGTAGCTCGGCTCATCCGCCTGTTTCCCTCCCTCTCTTTTCTCTCTCTCTCTCTCTTTCTCTCTCTCTCTCTCTCTCTCTCTCTCTCTCTCTCTCTCTCTCTCTCACACACACACACACACACACACACACACACACACACACACACACTGAGGAGGCTGAGGGAAATGTCCTTGTGTCGTTTTGAGAAGAGCCTCTCTTGGCAGCAGGGTGCCAGGCTATGGAGGCCTGATTGAAACCAGGTCTGATGCGTTAAGGACTCTTGATTGGTCTCCTCCAGCAAGCTCTCAGGGGAGTTCCCACGTGGCTGCCAAGCTGCAGAGGCTCTCCTGGTCCCTGCTGTGGCTGGCTGGGGCAAGAGCTGCACTGGGCGATCCCCCTCTGGCTAGACCACATCTCCGTGTGGCACGGGGCACCCAAATCCATGGACAAGGAATAAGAGGCATTGAAATGAATGAGCTGAATGGATCCAGAAATGAGTGAAGGTCCATCTCTCGTTCTCTACCTCCCTCTCTCTCTCTCTCTCTCTCTCTCTCTCTCTCTCTCTCTCTCTCTCTCCAAACACACGCATACGCATGCAGATAGAGTAGGAAACAATAGCTAGGACGGGGATTGACAAATCCATCCTACGTCTCTCGTGAGCCAATAGCTTGGGTGGGAGTGGGTTGGAAGTGCCAGCCTGGGGATGGCCAGCCTGGGAGTGGATGCTTTTGCCGAGCAGAGTGGATCTGCATGCCGCACACGGGTGCAGGAGAACACCTGGGCAAGTCAATCCACTCCAGACGAAGCATGTCTTTATCCTCATCACTTCCTCCTCGCCAGGGAATTCGGTTGGGTCCGATGGGCTAGGCTCGGCAATCTGGACGGGATGCACGGAGTCCTTCGGCCCGTCTCTTTTCCCGAGGGGCAGCACTCCCGAGCGGGACACCTTCTGTGGGGAGCGCTGAGACGCTCCTGTGTTGGGGTGGAATGGTCAGGACTCCTTTTGGCTGGTCGCTGAGCGAAGTGGATCCATTGCAGTTTCCCAACAAAGGGATCCCATCGGCCATGGCTATCCATCCTGTTTGGCTCCCCTTCGCCTCCCTTGGGTTCCAAGAAGAGGGACTAGACCTCGTAGCATCTGCTCCATGGAAGGAGGGCTGTGGCACCCCCGTCCAGGGCAAGGGTTTGGATCTCGGACCTCCCCAATGCCAGGCATTCCCACAGCCTCACCCTCCCATTTGGCAAGCACCATCTGGATGGCAGTCCAGGGCTTGCTTTCCTGGAAGACCGTTCCTGGGTGTCCCTGGTGAGATGGGAGAAGGCAGGGGCTTCCCATGGGCTGTGTGTCTCCCTCCCAGACCTCTTTCATTTCGTGTGAGCATTTCTCTCCGCAACACTGTGGCTGCCCATGGCACCGTTTTCTGCGCCGTTTTCTTGCTCAGCCAAGCATCTGTCCATGGACATCGAATGTCTTTCCATGTGTTGCTCTCGGGAAGAGGGCTGCCTGAACGGAGTGGGGCGTTTCGCGCTGCGAAGAGCCCCTTTGTCTGGGTCTATGGCCGTGAGGGGTAGCGCTGGGTCTGACGGTGGTTCCAGGGTTCTTTTGGGGAGGCCCTGGATCCTGTGGTCCATCGCGGTTGAACCAACGGACGTCCACGCCCACCCGGTGGGAGGGCCCCTTCTTTTGCACAGCCTGCCCAGGGGTTGTCATGGAAAGGCGTCCTCAGGATGGCCATGGGGACAGGGCTGAGGAGGACTGTCGAGCTGGTTGGGGTTTGGACTTCCCTAGGCATGCGTGATGGTGTTCCTTTGTCTGGTGCTGGCTGCCGGCTGGCTATGTGGATTTGGCAGTGTTTCTTCAGGCCCCCTCCCCACCTGTGGCCTGGGCGGGTGGGTTTCTGTTCTCGTGCCTGGGTTCCGTGCTGGAGCTGATCCGTGTGGAAGCCCAGGGTGAGCTGGGTTTTGGGATGCGCATCCAGGGGCTGTGAGGCTTCCCCGGGTGGTGCCGAAAGGGAGAGCGAATTGGGAGAGCAGCGGTGCCAGGTGCTGGGCCTTGTGTCTCAAGAGGGCTCAGGAACCTCCCTTTGTCTTTCCCAGGGAGGCTCGGCTCTTCTTTCTACGCACCTGGTGAGATGATGGGAGCTCGAGCCAGGCCGGGCCTATGCAGGCCGCTCTCTTGACGGATCCACCAAAGCTCTGCCTGAGCTTCCTTCCGGCTCCCTGGGGAGAAGGGCTGATTGGGTCGGTTTGGTGTGGTTGGGAGACTCTGTGCCTTGGGAAGCACCAATGGGGATCCAGAGCAGGCACACTCCAGGTGGGGTCAAGAACGTTTGGAAACAAAGGGAGAAAGCGAGACCTGGCCAGATGAACCAAGCCAGAAGGAAAGAATCGAGGCAAGACCTCATGGCAAGGAGTGTGGAATCCCAGGGGCATGATGAAGGGGGAAAACGACTCGTTCCATCCTTCCACACCTGTCTTCCTAACTCCATATGGGCCAGGCTCTATCCACCCGGTAGCAGGCTGGCACACCCTGATGGATTGGGAGCTCAGGATTTCCAGGGCGAGGCATGGCCTAGGTGGGCATCGGCACGAAGAACGCCTTTGAGAGAGGGAGCTAGAGCCCAGGTGGAAGGGCCCTTCTTGGCGGGGGATGGAGCCCCCAGCCTCGTCTGGGCCCCAGCCCAAGCAGCCCCGGGGACTGCTGAGCCCGAGAGAGAAGGCCAGCCTGAGAGGGGCTGTTCGAGCCTATGTCCACACGAGGGCGCCAGGGCCCCTCCCGGCCCCAGGTGCAGCTCTGAGGCTCGAAGAGGTGGGAGTGGCAAGGCTCCAAAGGCGCAGGCTCCAGGTCGGGGGCGGGGGCGGATGGAGGCTTGAGCGGGACGCACCCACAGCAGGCACTCCGAGGATGTGCAGGGGTTTCCTGGGCACCAGGGACTGTCTCCTCCGAGACCCCTCCTGTCAGGCGCAGGGCGGAGGTGTGCCTTCCGGATTTGGAGGTGGGTTGGCCGCCTGGTTGGGTGGCAGTGGGTTTGGAAGGCTTGAAACAGGTCCTGGGCTTTGGCGTGCTTGGGGTTCCTTCGAGGCAGGTGCCCAGTCACACACAGCCTCAGGATTGGGCCGCCAGCTGGCCCTGGTCAAGCCCTCCGCATCAGGGCTTCAGGTAGGTGAGAAGGAGTGTGGTGCTGAGGAATCCATGGGGGGCTTCGGGGGCAAGAGTGTTGGTAGCTCGGCTCATCCGCCTGTTTCCCTCCCTCTCTTTTCTCTCTCTCTCTCTCTTTCTCTCTCTCTCTCTCTCTCTCTCTCTCTCTCTCTCTCTCACACACACACACACACACACACACACACACACACACACACACACACTGAGGAGGCTGAGGGAAATGTCCTTGTGTCGTTTTGAGAAGAGCCTCTCTTGGCAGCAGGGTGCCAGGCTATGGAGGCCTGATTGAAACCAGGTCTGATGCGTTAAGGACTCTTGATTGGTCTCCTCCAGCAAGCTCTCAGGGGAGTTCCCACGTGGCTGCCAAGCTTCAGAGGCTCTCCTGGTCCCTGCTGTGGCTGGCTGGGGCAAGAGCTGCACTGGGCGATCCCCCTCTGGCTAGACCACATCTCCGTGTGGCACGGGGCACCCAAATCCATGGACAAGGAATAAGAGGCATTGAAATGAATGAGCTGAATGGATCCAGAAATGAGTGAAGGTCCATCTCTCGTTCTCTACCTCCCTCCCTCTCTCTCTCTCTCTCTCTCTCTCTCTCTCTCTCTCTCTCCAAACACACGCATACGCATGCAGATAGAGTAGGAAACAATAGCTAGGACGGGGATTGACAAATCCATCCTACGTCTCTCGTGAGCCAATAGCTTGGGTGGGAGTGGGTTGGAAGTGCCAGCCTGGGGATGGCCAGCCTGGGAGTGGATGCTTTTGCCGAGCAGAGTGGATCTGCATGCCGCACACGGGTGCAGGAGAACACCTGGGCAAGTCAATCCACTCCAGACGAAGCATGTCTTTATCCTCATCACTTCCTCCTCGCCAGGGAATTCGGTTGGGTCCGATGGGCTAGGCTCGGCAATCTGGACGGGATGCACGGAGTCCTTCGGCCCGTCTCTTTTCCCGAGGGGCAGCACTCCCGAGCGGGACACCTTCTGTGGGGAGCGCTGAGACGCTCCTGTGTTGGGGTGGAATGGTCAGGACTCCTTTTGGCTGGTCGCTGAGCGAAGTGGATCCATTGCAGTTTCCCAACAAAGGGATCCCATCGGCCATGGCTATCCATCCTGTTTGGCTCCCCTTCGCCTCCCTTGGGTTCCAAGAAGAGGGACTAGACCTCGTAGCATCTGCTCCATGGAAGGAGGGCTGTGGCACCCCCGTCCAGGGCAAGGGTTTGGATCTCGGACCTCCCCAATGCCAGGCATTCCCACAGCCTCACCCTCCCATTTGGCAAGCACCATCTGGATGGCAGTCCAGGGCTTGCTTTCCTGGAAGACCGTTCCTGGGTGTCCCTGGTGAGATGGGAGAAGGCAGGGGCTTCCCATGGGCTGTGTGTCTCCCTCCCAGACCTCTTTCATTTCGTGTGAGCATTTCTCTCCGCAACACTGTGGCTGCCCATGGCACCGTTTTCTGCGCCGTTTTCTTGCTCAGCCAAGCATCTGTCCATGGACATCGAATGTCTTTCCATGTGTTGCTCTCGGGAAGAGGGCTGCCTGAACGGAGTGGGGCGTTTCGCGCTGCGAAGAGCCCCTTTGTCTGGGTCTATGGCCGTGAGGGGTAGCACTGGGTCTGACGGTGGTTCCAGGGTTCTTTTGGGGAGGCCCTGGATCCTGTGGTCCATCGCGGTTGAACCAACGGACGTCCACGCCCACCCGGTGGGAGGGCCCCTTCTTTTGCACAGCCTGCCCAGGGGTTGTCATGGAAAGGCGTCCTCAGGATGGCCATGGGGACAGGGCTGAGGAGGACTGTCGAGCTGGTTGGGGTTTGGACTTCCCTAGGCATGCGTGATGGTGTTCCTTTGTCTGGTGCTGGCTGCCGGCTGGCTATGTGGATTTGGCAGTGTTTCTTCAGGCCCCCTCCCCACCTGTGGCCTGGGCGGGTGGGTTTCTGTTCTCGTGCCTGGGTTCCGTGCTGGAGCTGATCCGTGTGGAAGCCCAGGGTGAGCTGGGTTTTGGGATGCGCATCCAGGGGCTGTGAGGCTTCCCCGGGTGGTGCCGAAAGGGAGAGCGAATTGGGAGAGCAGCGGTGCCAGGTGCTGGGCCTTGTGTCTCAAGAGGGCTCAGGAACCTCCCTTTGTCTTTCCCAGGGAGGCTCGGCTCTTCTTTCTACGCACCTGGTGAGATGATGGGAGCTCGAGCCAGGCCGGGCCTATGCAGGCCGCTCTCTTGACGGATCCACCAAAGCTCTGCCTGAGCTTCCTTCCGGCTCCCTGGGGAGAAGGGCTGATTGGGTCGGTTTGGTGTGGTTGGGAGACTCTGTGCCTTGGGAAGCACCAATGGGGATCCAGAGCAGGCACACTCCAGGTGGGGTCAAGAACGTTTGGAAACAAAGGGAGAAAGCGAGACCTGGCCAGATGAACCAAGCCAGAAGGAAAGAATCGAGGCAAGACCTCATGGCAAGGAGTGTGGAATCCCAGGGGCATGATGAAGGGGGAAAACGACTCGTTCCATCCTTCCACACCTGTCTTCCTAACTCCATATGGGCCAGGCTCTATCCACCCGGTAGCAGGCTGGCACACCCTGATGGATTGGGAGCTCAGGATTTCCAGGGCGAGGCATGGCCTAGGTGGGCATCGGCACGAAGAACGCCTTTGAGAGAGGGAGCTAGAGCCCAGGTGGAAGGGCCCTTCTTGGCGGGGGATGGAGCCCCCAGCCTCGTCTGGGCCCCAGCCCAAGCAGCCCCGGGGACTGCTGAGCCCGAGAGAGAAGGCCAGCCTGAGAGGGGCTGTTCGAGCCTATGTCCACACGAGGGCGCCAGGGCCCCTCCCGGCCCCAGGTGCAGCTCTGAGGCTCGAAGAGGTGGGAGTGGCAAGGCTCCAAAGGCGCAGGCTCCAGGTCGGGGGCGGGGGCGGATGGAGGCTTGAGCGGGACGCACCCACAGCAGGCACTCCGAGGATGTGCAGGGGTTTCCTGGGCACCAGGGACTGTCTCCTCCGAGACCCCTCCTGTCAGGCGCAGGGCGGAGGTGTGCCTTCCGGATTTGGAGGTGGGTTGGCCGCCTGGTTGGGTGGCAGTGGGTTTGGAAGGCTTGAAACAGGTCCTGGGCTTTGGCGTGCTTGGGGTTCCTTCGAGGCAGGTGCCCAGTCACACACAGCCTCAGGATTGGGCCGCCAGCTGGCCCTGGTCAAGCCCTCCGCATCAGGGCTTCAGGTAGGTGAGAAGGAGTGTGGTGCTGAGGAATCCATGGGGGGCTTCGGGGGCAAGAGTGTTGGTAGCTCGGCTCATCCGCCTGTTTCCCTCCCTCTCTTTTCTCTCTCTCTCTCTCTCTCTCTCTCTCTCTCTCTCTCTCTCTCTCTCTCTCTCTCTCTCACACACACACACACACACACACACACACACACACACACACACACACACACTGAGGAGGCTGAGGGAAATGTCCTTGTGTCGTTTTGAGAAGAGCCTCTCTTGGCAGCAGGGTGCCAGGCTATGGAGGCCTGATTGAAACCAGGTCTGATGCGTTAAGGACTCTTGATTGGTCTCCTCCAGCAAGCTCTCAGGGGAGTTCCCACGTGGCTGCCAAGCTGCAGAGGCTCTCCTGGTCCCTGCTGTGGCTGGCTGGGGCAAGAGCTGCACTGGGCGATCCCCCTCTGGCTAGACCACATCTCCGTGTGGCACGGGGCACCCAAATCCATGGACAAGGAATAAGAGGCATTGAAATGAATGAGCTGAATGGATCCAGAAATGAGTGAAGGTCCATCTCTCGTTCTCTACCTCCCTCCCTCTCTCTCTCTCTCTCTCTCTCTCTCTCTCTCTCTCTCTCTCTCTCTCCAAACACACGCATACGCATGCAGATAGAGTAGGAAACAATAGCTAGGACGGGGATTGACAAATCCATCCTACGTCTCTCGTGAGCCAATAGCTTGGGTGGGAGTGGGTTGGAAGTGCCAGCCTGGGGATGGCCAGCCTGGGAGTGGATGCTTTTGCCGAGCAGAGTGGATCTGCATGCCGCACACGGGTGCAGGAGAACACCTGGGCAAGTCAATCCACTCCAGACGAAGCATGTCTTTATCCTCATCACTTCCTCCTCGCCAGGGAATTCGGTTGGGTCCGATGGGCTAGGCTCGGCAATCTGGACGGGATGCACGGAGTCCTTCGGCCCGTCTCTTTTCCCGAGGGGCAGCACTCCCGAGCGGGACACCTTCTGTGGGGAGCGCTGAGACGCTCCTGTGTTGGGGTGGAATGGTCAGGACTCCTTTTGGCTGGTCGCTGAGCGAAGTGGATCCATTGCAGTTTCCCAACAAAGGGATCCCATCGGCCATGGCTATCCATCCTGTTTGGCTCCCCTTCGCCTCCCTTGGGTTCCAAGAAGAGGGACTAGACCTCGTAGCATCTGCTCCATGGAAGGAGGGCTGTGGCACCCCCGTCCAGGGCAAGGGTTTGGATCTCGGACCTCCCCAATGCCAGGCATTCCCACAGCCTCACCCTCCCATTTGGCAAGCACCATCTGGATGGCAGTCCAGGGCTTGCTTTCCTGGAAGACCGTTCCTGGGTGTCCCTGGTGAGATGGGAGAAGGCAGGGGCTTCCCATGGGCTGTGTGTCTCCCTCCCAGACCTCTTTCATTTCGTGTGAGCATTTCTCTCCGCAACACTGTGGCTGCCCATGGCACCGTTTTCTGCGCCGTTTTCTTGCTCAGCCAAGCATCTGTCCATGGACATCGAATGTCTTTCCATGTGTTGCTCTCGGGAAGAGGGCTGCCTGAACGGAGTGGGGCGTTTCGCGCTGCGAAGAGCCCCTTTGTCTGGGTCTATGGCCGTGAGGGGTAGCGCTGGGTCTGACGGTGGTTCCAGGGTTCTTTTGGGGAGGCCCTGGATCCTGTGGTCCATCGCGGTTGAACCAACGGACGTCCACGCCCACCCGGTGGGAGGGCCCCTTCTTTTGCACAGCCTGCCCAGGGGTTGTCATGGAAAGGCGTCCTCAGGATGGCCATGGGGACAGGGCTGAGGAGGACTGTCGAGCTGGTTGGGGTTTGGACTTCCCTAGGCATGCGTGATGGTGTTCCTTTGTCTGGTGCTGGCTGCCGGCTGGCTATGTGGATTTGGCAGTGTTTCTTCAGGCCCCCTCCCCACCTGTGGCCTGGGCGGGTGGGTTTCTGTTCTCGTGCCTGGGTTCCGTGCTGGAGCTGATCCGTGTGGAAGCCCAGGGTGAGCTGGGTTTTGGGATGCGCATCCAGGGGCTGTGAGGCTTCCCCGGGTGGTGCCGAAAGGGAGAGCGAATTGGGAGAGCAGCGGTGCCAGGTGCTGGGCCTTGTGTCTCAAGAGGGCTCAGGAACCTCCCTTTGTCTTTCCCAGGGAGGCTCGGCTCTTCTTTCTACGCACCTGGTGAGATGATGGGAGCTCGAGCCAGGCCGGGCCTATGCAGGCCGCTCTCTTGACGGATCCACCAAAGCTCTGCCTGAGCTTCCTTCCGGCTCCCTGGGGAGAAGGGCTGATTGGGTCGGTTTGGTGTGGTTGGGAGACTCTGTGCCTTGGGAAGCACCAATGGGGATCCAGAGCAGGCACACTCCAGGTGGGGTCAAGAACGTTTGGAAACAAAGGGAGAAAGCGAGACCTGGCCAGATGAACCAAGCCAGAAGGAAAGAATCGAGGCAAGACCTCATGGCAAGGAGTGTGGAATCCCAGGGGCATGATGAAGGGGGAAAACGACTCGTTCCATCCTTCCACACCTGTCTTCCTAACTCCATATGGGCCAGGCTCTATCCACCCGGTAGCAGGCTGGCACACCCTGATGGATTGGGAGCTCAGGATTTCCAGGGCGAGGCATGGCCTAGGTGGGCATCGGCACGAAGAACGCCTTTGAGAGAGGGAGCTAGAGCCCAGGTGGAAGGGCCCTTCTTGGCGGGGGATGGAGCCCCCAGCCTCGTCTGGGCCCCAGCCCAAGCAGCCCCGGGGACTGCTGAGCCCGAGAGAGAAGGCCAGCCTGAGAGGGGCTGTTCGAGCCTATGTCCACACGAGGGCGCCAGGGCCCCTCCCGGCCCCAGGTGCAGCTCTGAGGCTCGAAGAGGTGGGAGTGGCAAGGCTCCAAAGGCGCAGGCTCCAGGTCGGGGGCGGGGGCGGATGGAGGCTTGAGCGGGACGCACCCACAGCAGGCACTCCGAGGATGTGCAGGGGTTTCCTGGGCACCAGGGACTGTCTCCTCCGAGACCCCTCCTGTCAGGCGCAGGGCGGAGGTGTGCCTTCCGGATTTGGAGGTGGGTTGGCCGCCTGGTTGGGTGGCAGTGGGTTTGGAAGGCTTGAAACAGGTCCTGGGCTTTGGCGTGCTTGGGGTTCCTTCGAGGCAGGTGCCCAGTCACACACAGCCTCAGGATTGGGCCGCCAGCTGGCCCTGGTCAAGCCCTCCGCATCAGGGCTTCAGGTAGGTGAGAAGGAGTGTGGTGCTGAGGAATCCATGGGGGGCTTCGGGGGCAAGAGTGTTGGTAGCTGGGCTCATCCGCCTGTTTCCCTCCCTCTCTTTTCTCTCTCTCTCTCTCTTTCTCTCTCTCTCTCTCTCTCTCTCTCTCTCTCTCTCTAACACACACACACACACACACACACACACACACACACACACACACACTGAGGAGGCTGAGGGAAATGTCCTTGTGTCGTTTTGAGAAGAGCCTCTCTTGGCAGCAGGGTGCCAGGCTATGGAGGCCTGATTGAAACCAGGTCTGATGCGTTAAGGACTCTTGATTGGTCTCCTCCAGCAAGCTCTCAGGGGAGTTCCCACGTGGCTGCCAAGCTTCAGAGGCTCTCCTGGTCCCTGCTGTGGCTGGCTGGGGCAAGAGCTGCACTGGGCGATCCCCCTCTGGCTAGACCACATCTCCGTGTGGCACGGGGCACCCAAATCCATGGACAAGGAATAAGAGGCATTGAAATGAATGAGCTGAATGGATCCAGAAATGAGTGAAGGTCCATCTCTCGTTCTCTACCTCCCTCCCTCTCTCTCTCTCTCTCTCTCTCTCTCTCTCTCTCTCTCTCCAAACACACGCATACGCATGCAGATAGAGTAGGAAACAATAGCTAGGACGGGGATTGACAAATCCATCCTACGTCTCTCGTGAGCCAATAGCTTGGGTGGGAGTGGGTTGGAAGTGCCAGCCTGGGGATGGCCAGCCTGGGAGTGGATGCTTTTGCCGAGCAGAGTGGATCTGCATGCCGCACACGGGTGCAGGAGAACACCTGGGCAAGTCAATCCACTCCAGACGAAGCATGTCTTTATCCTCATCACTTCCTCCTCGCCAGGGAATTCGGTTGGGTCCGATGGGCTAGGCTCGGCAATCTGGACGGGATGCACGGAGTCCTTCGGCCCGTCTCTTTTCCCGAGGGGCAGCACTCCCGAGCGGGACACCTTCTGTGGGGAGCGCTGAGACGCTCCTGTGTTGGGGTGGAATGGTCAGGACTCCTTTTGGCTGGTCGCTGAGCGAAGTGGATCCATTGCAGTTTCCCAACAAAGGGATCCCATCGGCCATGGCTATCCATCCTGTTTGGCTCCCCTTCGCCTCCCTTGGGTTCCAAGAAGAGGGACTAGACCTCGTAGCATCTGCTCCATGGAAGGAGGGCTGTGGCACCCCCGTCCAGGGCAAGGGTTTGGATCTCGGACCTCCCCAATGCCAGGCATTCCCACAGCCTCACCCTCCCATTTGGCAAGCACCATCTGGATGGCAGTCCAGGGCTTGCTTTCCTGGAAGACCGTTCCTGGGTGTCCCTGGTGAGATGGGAGAAGGCAGGGGCTTCCCATGGGCTGTGTGTCTCCCTCCCAGACCTCTTTCATTTCGTGTGAGCATTTCTCTCCGCAACACTGTGGCTGCCCATGGCACCGTTTTCTGCGCCGTTTTCTTGCTCAGCCAAGCATCTGTCCATGGACATCGAATGTCTTTCCATGTGTTGCTCTCGGGAAGAGGGCTGCCTGAACGGAGTGGGGCGTTTCGCGCTGCGAAGAGCCCCTTTGTCTGGGTCTATGGCCGTGAGGGGTAGCACTGGGTCTGACGGTGGTTCCAGGGTTCTTTTGGGGAGGCCCTGGATCCTGTGGTCCATCGCGGTTGAACCAACGGACGTCCACGCCCACCCGGTGGGAGGGCCCCTTCTTTTGCACAGCCTGCCCAGGGGTTGTCATGGAAAGGCGTCCTCAGGATGGCCATGGGGACAGGGCTGAGGAGGACTGTCGAGCTGGTTGGGGTTTGGACTTCCCTAGGCATGCGTGATGGTGTTCCTTTGTCTGGTGCTGGCTGCCGGCTGGCTATGTGGATTTGGCAGTGTTTCTTCAGGCCCCCTCCCCACCTGTGGCCTGGGCGGGTGGGTTTCTGTTCTCGTGCCTGGGTTCCGTGCTGGAGCTGATCCGTGTGGAAGCCCAGGGTGAGCTGGGTTTTGGGATGCGCATCCAGGGGCTGTGAGGCTTCCCCGGGTGGTGCCGAAAGGGAGAGCGAATTGGGAGAGCAGCGGTGCCAGGTGCTGGGCCTTGTGTCTCAAGAGGGCTCAGGAACCTCCCTTTGTCTTTCCCAGGGAGGCTCGGCTCTTCTTTCTACGCACCTGGTGAGATGATGGGAGCTCGAGCCAGGCCGGGCCTATGCAGGCCGCTCTCTTGACGGATCCACCAAAGCTCTGCCTGAGCTTCCTTCCGGCTCCCTGGGGAGAAGGGCTGATTGGGTCGGTTTGGTGTGGTTGGGAGACTCTGTGCCTTGGGAAGCACCAATGGGGATCCAGAGCAGGCACACTCCAGGTGGGGTCAAGAACGTTTGGAAACAAAGGGAGAAAGCGAGACCTGGTCAGATGAACCAAGCCAGAAGGAAAGAATCGAGGCAAGACCTCATGGCAAGGAGTGTGGAATCCCAGGGGCATGATGAAGGGGGAAAACGACTCGTTCCATCCTTCCACACCTGTCTTCCTAACTCCATATGGGCCAGGCTCTATCCACCCGGTAGCAGGCTGGCACACCCTGATGGATTGGGAGCTCAGGATTTCCAGGGCGAGGCATGGCCTAGGTGGGCATCGGCACGAAGAACGCCTTTGAGAGAGGGAGCTAGAGCCCAGGTGGAAGGGCCCTTCTTGGCGGGGGATGGAGCCCCCAGCCTCGTCTGGGCCCCAGCCCAAGCAGCCCCGGGGACTGCTGAGCCCGAGAGAGAAGGCCAGCCTGAGAGGGGCTGTTCGAGCCTATGTCCACACGAGGGCGCCAGGGCCCCTCCCGGCCCCAGGTGCAGCTCTGAGGCTCGAAGAGGTGGGAGTGGCAAGGCTCCAAAGGCGCAGGCTCCAGGTCGGGGGCGGGGGCGGATGGAGGCTTGAGCGGGACGCACCCACAGCAGGCACTCCGAGGATGTGCAGGGGTTTCCTGGGCACCAGGGACTGTCTCCTCCGAGACCCCTCCTGTCAGGCGCAGGGCGGAGGTGTGCCTTCCGGATTTGGAGGTGGGTTGGCCGCCTGGTTGGGTGGCAGTGGGTTTGGAAGGCTTGAAACAGGTCCTGGGCTTTGGCGTGCTTGGGGTTCCTTCGAGGCAGGTGCCCAGTCACACACAGCCTCAGGATTGGGCCGCCAGCTGGCCCTGGTCAAGCCCTCCGCATCAGGGCTTCAGGTAGGTGAGAAGGAGTGTGGTGCTGAGGAATCCATGGGGGGCTTCGGGGGCAAGAGTGTTGGTAGCTCGGCTCATCCGCCTGTTTCCCTCCCTCTCTTTTCTCTCTCTCTCTCTCTTTCTCTCTCTCTCTCTCTCTCTCTCTCTCTCTCTCTCTCTCTCTCTCACACACCCACACACACACACACACACACACACACACACACACACTGAGGAGGCTGAGGGAAATGTCCTTGTGTCGTTTTGAGAAGAGCCTCTCTTGGCAGCAGGGTGCCAGGCTATGGAGGCCTGATTGAAACCAGGTCTGATGCGTTAAGGACTCTTGATTGGTCTCCTCCAGCAAGCTCTCAGGGGAGTTCCCACGTGGCTGCCAAGCTTCAGAGGCTCTCCTGGTCCCTGCTGTGGCTGGCTGGGGCAAGAGCTGCACTGGGCGATCCCCCTCTGGCTAGACCACATCTCCGTGTGGCACGGGGCACCCAAATCCATGGACAAGGAATAAGAGGCATTGAAATGAATGAGCTGAATGGATCCAGAAATGAGTGAAGGTCCATCTCTCGTTCTCTACCTCCCTCCCTCTCTCTCTCTCTCTCTCTCTCTCTCTCTCTCTCTCTCTCTCCAAACACACGCATACGCATGCAGATAGAGTAGGAAACAATAGCTAGGACGGGGATTGACAAATCCATCCTACGTCTCTCGTGAGCCAATAGCTTGGGTGGGAGTGGGTTGGAAGTGCCAGCCTGGGGATGGCCAGCCTGGGAGTGGATGCTTTTGCCGAGCAGAGTGGATCTGCATGCCGCACACGGGTGCAGGAGAACACCTGGGCAAGTCAATCCACTCCAGACGAAGCATGTCTTTATCCTCATCACTTCCTCCTCGCCAGGGAATTCGGTTGGGTCCGATGGGCTAGGCTCGGCAATCTGGACGGGATGCACGGAGTCCTTCGGCCCGTCTCTTTTCCCGAGGGGCAGCACTCCCGAGCGGGACACCTTCTGTGGGGAGCGCTGAGACGCTCCTGTGTTGGGGTGGAATGGTCAGGACTCCTTTTGGCTGGTCGCTGAGCGAAGTGGATCCATTGCAGTTTCCCAACAAAGGGATCCCATCGGCCATGGCTATCCATCCTGTTTGGCTCCCCTTCGCCTCCCTTGGGTTCCAAGAAGAGGGACTAGACCTCGTAGCATCTGCTCCATGGAAGGAGGGCTGTGGCACCCCCGTCCAGGGCAAGGGTTTGGATCTCGGACCTCCCCAATGCCAGGCATTCCCACAGCCTCACCCTCCCATTTGGCAAGCACCATCTGGATGGCAGTCCAGGGCTTGCTTTCCTGGAAGACCGTTCCTGGGTGTCCCTGGTGAGATGGGAGAAGGCAGGGGCTTCCCATGGGCTGTGTGTCTCCCTCCCAGACCTCTTTCATTTCGTGTGAGCATTTCTCTCCGCAACACTGTGGCTGCCCATGGCACCGTTTTCTGCGCCGTTTTCTTGCTCAGCCAAGCATCTGTCCATGGACATCGAATGTCTTTCCATGTGTTGCTCTCGGGAAGAGGGCTGCCTGAACGGAGTGGGGCGTTTCGCGCTGCGAAGAGCCCCTTTGTCTGGGTCTATGGCCGTGAGGGGTAGCGCTGGGTCTGACGGTGGTTCCAGGGTTCTTTTGGGGAGGCCCTGGATCCTGTGGTCCATCGCGGTTGAACCAACGGACGTCCACGCCCACCCGGTGGGAGGGCCCCTTCTTTTGCACAGCCTGCCCAGGGGTTGTCATGGAAAGGCGTCCTCAGGATGGCCATGGGGACAGGGCTGAGGAGGACTGTCGAGCTGGTTGGGGTTTGGACTTCCCTAGGCATGCGTGATGGTGTTCCTTTGTCTGGTGCTGGCTGCCGGCTGGCTATGTGGATTTGGCAGTGTTTCTTCAGGCCCCCTCCCCACCTGTGGCCTGGGCGGGTGGGTTTCTGTTCTCGTGCCTGGGTTCCGTGCTGGAGCTGATCCGTGTGGAAGCCCAGGGTGAGCTGGGTTTTGGGATGCGCATCCAGGGGCTGTGAGGCTTCCCCGGGTGGTGCCGAAAGGGAGAGCGAATTGGGAGAGCAGCGGTGCCAGGTGCTGGGCCTTGTGTCTCAAGAGGGCTCAGGAACCTCCCTTTGTCTTTCCCAGGGAGGCTCGGCTCTTCTTTCTACGCACCTGGTGAGATGATGGGAGCTCGAGCCAGGCCGGGCCTATGCAGGCCGCTCTCTTGACGGATCCACCAAAGCTCTGCCTGAGCTTCCTTCCGGCTCCCTGGGGAGAAGGGCTGATTGGGTCGGTTTGGTGTGGTTGGGAGACTCTGTGCCTTGGGAAGCACCAATGGGGATCCAGAGCAGGCACACTCCAGGTGGGGTCAAGAACGTTTGGAAACAAAGGGAGAAAGCGAGACCTGGCCAGATGAACCAAGCCAGAAGGAAAGAATCGAGGCAAGACCTCATGGCAAGGAGTGTGGAATCCCAGGGGCATGATGAAGGGGGAAAACGACTCGTTCCATCCTTCCACACCTGTCTTCCTAACTCCATATGGGCCAGGCTCTATCCACCCGGTAGCAGGCTGGCACACCCTGATGGATTGGGAGCTCAGGATTTCCAGGGCGAGGCATGGCCTAGGTGGGCATCGGCACGAAGAACGCCTTTGAGAGAGGGAGCTAGAGCCCAGGTGGAAGGGCCCTTCTTGGCGGGGGATGGAGCCCCCAGCCTCGTCTGGGCCCCAGCCCAAGCAGCCCCGGGGACTGCTGAGCCCGAGAGAGAAGGCCAGCCTGAGAGGGGCTGTTCGAGCCTATGTCCACACGAGGGCGCCAGGGCCCCTCCCGGCCCCAGGTGCAGCTCTGAGGCTCGAAGAGGTGGGAGTGGCAAGGCTCCAAAGGCGCAGGCTCCAGGTCGGGGGCGGGGGCGGATGGAGGCTTGAGCGGGACGCACCCACAGCAGGCACTCCGAGGATGTGCAGGGGTTTCCTGGGCACCAGGGACTGTCTCCTCCGAGACCCCTCCTGTCAGGCGCAGGGCGGAGGTGTGCCTTCCGGATTTGGAGGTGGGTTGGCCGCCTGGTTGGGTGGCAGTGGGTTTGGAAGGCTTGAAACAGGTCCTGGGCTTTGGCGTGCTTGGGGTTCCTTCGAGGCAGGTGCCCAGTCACACACAGCCTCAGGATTGGGCCGCCAGCTGGCCCTGGTCAAGCCCTCCGCATCAGGGCTTCAGGTAGGTGAGAAGGAGTGTGGTGCTGAGGAATCCATGGGGGGCTTCGGGGGCAAGAGTGTTGGTAGCTCGGCTCATCCGCCTGTTTCCCTCCCTCTCTTTTCTCTCTCTCTCTCTCTTTCTCTCTCTCTCTCTCTCTCTCTCTCTCTCTCTCTCTCTCTCTCTCACACACACACACACACACACACACACACACACACACACACACACACTGAGGAGGCTGAGGGAAATGTCCTTGTGTCGTTTTGAGAAGAGCCTCTCTTGGCAGCAGGGTGCCAGGCTATGGAGGCCTGATTGAAACCAGGTCTGATGCGTTAAGGACTCTTGATTGGTCTCCTCCAGCAAGCTCTCAGGGGAGTTCCCACGTGGCTGCCAAGCTGCAGAGGCTCTCCTGGTCCCTGCTGTGGCTGGCTGGGGCAAGAGCTGCACTGGGCGATCCCCCTCTGGCTAGACCACATCTCCGTGTGGCACGGGGCACCCAAATCCATGGACAAGGAATAAGAGGCATTGAAATGAATGAGCTGAATGGATCCAGAAATGAGTGAAGGTCCATCTCTCGTTCTCTACCTCCCTCCCTCTCTCTCTCTCTCTCTCTCTCTCTCTCCAAACACACGCATACGCATGCAGATAGAGTAGGAAACAATAGCTAGGACGGGGATTGACAAATCCATCCTACGTCTCTCGTGAGCCAATAGCTTGGGTGGGAGTGGGTTGGAAGTGCCAGCCTGGGGATGGCCAGCCTGGGAGTGGATGCTTTTGCCGAGCAGAGTGGATCTGCATGCCGCACACGGGTGCAGGAGAACACCTGGGCAAGTCAATCCACTCCAGACGAAGCATGTCTTTATCCTCATCACTTCCTCCTCGCCAGGGAATTCGGTTGGGTCCGATGGGCTAGGCTCGGCAATCTGGACGGGATGCACGGAGTCCTTCGGCCCGTCTCTTTTCCCGAGGGGCAGCACTCCCGAGCGGGACACCTTCTGTGGGGAGCGCTGAGACGCTCCTGTGTTGGGGTGGAATGGTCAGGACTCCTTTTGGCTGGTCGCTGAGCGAAGTGGATCCATTGCAGTTTCCCAACAAAGGGATCCCATCGGCCATGGCTATCCATCCTGTTTGGCTCCCCTTCGCCTCCCTTGGGTTCCAAGAAGAGGGACTAGACCTCGTAGCATCTGCTCCATGGAAGGAGGGCTGTGGCACCCCCGTCCAGGGCAAGGGTTTGGATCTCGGACCTCCCCAATGCCAGGCATTCCCACAGCCTCACCCTCCCATTTGGCAAGCACCATCTGGATGGCAGTCCAGGGCTTGCTTTCCTGGAAGACCGTTCCTGGGTGTCCCTGGTGAGATGGGAGAAGGCAGGGGCTTCCCATGGGCTGTGTGTCTCCCTCCCAGACCTCTTTCATTTCGTGTGAGCATTTCTCTCCGCAACACTGTGGCTGCCCATGGCACCGTTTTCTGCGCCGTTTTCTTGCTCAGCCAAGCATCTGTCCATGGACATCGAATGTCTTTCCATGTGTTGCTCTCGGGAAGAGGGCTGCCTGAACGGAGTGGGGCGTTTCGTGCTGCGAAGAGCCCCTTTGTCTGGGTCTATGGCCGTGAGGGGTAGCGCTGGGTCTGACGGTGGTTCCAGGGTTCTTTTGGGGAGGCCCTGGATCCTGTGGTCCATCGCGGTTGAACCAACGGACGTCCACGCCCAGCCGGTGGGAGGGCCCCTTCTTTTGCACAGCCTGCCCAGGGGTTGTCATGGAAAGGCGTCCTCAGGATGGCCATGGGGACAGGGCTGAGGAGGACTGTCGAGCTGGTTGGGGTTTGGACTTCCCTAGGCATGCGTGATGGTGTTCCTTTGTCTGGTGCTGGCTGCCGGCTGGCTATGTGGATTTGGCAGTGTTTCTTCAGGCCCCCTCCCCACCTGTGGCCTGGGCGGGTGGGTTTCTGTTCTCGTGCCTGGGTTCCGTGCTGGAGCTGATCCGTGTGGAAGCCCAGGGTGAGCTGGGTTTTGGGATGCGCATCCAGGGGCTGTGAGGCTTCCCCGGGTGGTGCCGAAAGGGAGAGCGAATTGGGAGAGCAGCGGTGCCAGGTGCTGGGCCTTGTGTCTCAAGAGGGCTCAGGAACCTCCCTTTGTCTTTCCCAGGGAGGCTCGGCTCTTCTTTCTACGCACCTGGTGAGATGATGGGAGCTCGAGCCAGGCCGGGCCTATGCAGGCCGCTCTCTTGACGGATCCACCAAAGCTCTGCCTGAGCTTCCTTCCGGCTCCCTGGGGAGAAGGGCTGATTGGGTCGGTTTTGTGTGGTTGGGAGACTCTGTGCCTTGGGAAGCACCAATGGGGATCCAGAGCAGGCACACTCCAGGTGGGGTCAAGAACGTTTGGAAACAAAGGGAGAAAGCGAGACCTGGCCAGATGAACCAAGCCAGAAGGAAAGAATCGAGGCAAGACCTCATGGCAAGGAGTGTGGAATCCCAGGGGCATGATGAAGGGGGAAAACGACTCGTTCCATCCTTCCACACCTGTCTTCCTAACTCCATATGGGCCAGGCTCTATCCACCCGGTAGCAGGCTGGCACACCCTGATGGATTGGGAGCTCAGGATTTCCAGGGCGAGGCATGGCCTAGGTGGGCATCGGCACGAAGAACGCCTTTGAGAGAGGGAGCTAGAGCCCAGGTGGAAGGGCCCTTCTTGGCGGGGGATGGAGCCCCCAGCCTCGTCTGGGCCCCAGCCCAAGCAGCCCCGGGGACTGCTGAGCCCGAGAGAGAAGGCCAGCCTGAGAGGGGCTGTTCGAGCCTATGTCCACACGAGGGCGCCAGGGCCCCTCCCGGCCCCAGGTGCAGCTCTGAGGCTCGAAGAGGTGGGAGTGGCAAGGCTCCAAAGGCGCAGGCTCCAGGTCGGGGGCGGGGGCGGATGGAGGCTTGAGCGGGACGCCCCCACAGCAGGCACTCCGAGGATGTGCAGGGGTTTCCTGGGCACCAGGGACTGTCTCCTCCGAGACCCCTCCTGTCAGGCGCAGGGCGGAGGTGTGCCTTCCGGATTTGGAGGTGGGTTGGCCGCCTGGTTGGGTGGCAGTGGGTTTGGAAGGCTTGAAACAGGTCCTGGGCTTTGGCGTGCTTGGGGTTCCTTCGAGGCAGGTGCCCAGTCATACACAGCCTCAGGATTGGGCCGCCAGCTGGCCCTGGTCAAGCCCTCCGCATCAGGGCTTCAGGTAGGTGAGAAGGAGTGTGGTGCTGAGGAATCCATGGGGGGCTTCGGGGGCAAGAGTGTTGGTAGCTGGGCTCATCCGCCTGTTTCCCTCCCTCTCTTTTCTCTCTCTCTCTCTCTTTCTCTCTCTCTCTCTCTCTCTCTCTCTCTCTCTCTCTCTCTCTCTCTCTCTCTCTCACACACACACACACACACACACACACACTGAGGAGGCTGAGGGAAATGTCCTTGTGTCGTTTTGAGAAGAGCCTCTCTTGGCAGCAGGGTGCCAGGCTATGGAGGCCTGATTGAAACCAGGTCTGATGCGTTAAGGACTCTTGATTGGTCTCCTCCAGCAAGCTCTCAGGGGAGTTCCCACGTGGCTGCCAAGCTGCAGAGGCTCTCCTGGTCCCTGCTGTGGCTGGCTGGGGCAAGAGCTGCACTGGGCGATCCCCCTCTGGCTAGACCACATCTCCGTGTGGCACGGGGCACCCAAATCCATGGACAAGGAATAAGAGGCATTGAAATGAATGAGCTGAATGGATCCAGAAATGAGTGAAGGTCCATCTCTCGTTCTCTACCTCTCTCTCTCTCTCTCTCTCTCTCTCTCTCTCTCTCTCTCCAAACACACGCATACGCATGCAGATAGAGTAGGAAACAATAGCTAGGACGGGGATTGACAAATCCATCCTACGTCTCTCGTGAGCCAATAGCTTGGGTGGGAGTGGGTTGGAAGTGCCAGGCTGGGGATGGCCAGCCTGGGAGTGGATGCTTTTGCCGAGCAGAGTGGATCTGCATGCCGCACACGGGTGCAGGAGAACACCTGGGCAAGTCAATCCACTCCAGACGAAGCATGTCTTTATCCTCATCACTTCCTCCTCGCCAGGCAATTCGGTTGGGTCCGATGGGCTAGGCTCGGCAATCTGGACGGGATGCACGGAGTCCTTCGGCCCGTCTCTTTTCCCGAGGGGCAGCACTCCCGAGCGGGACACCTTCTGTGGGGAGCGCTGAGACGCTCCTGTGTTGGGGTGGAATGGTCAGGACTCCTTTTGGCTGGTCGCTGAGCGAAGTGGATCCATTGCAGTTTCCCAACAAAGGGATCCCATCGGCCATGGCTATCCATCCTGTTTGGCTCCCCTTCGCCTCCCTTGGGTTCCAAGAAGAGGGACTAGACCTCGTAGCATCTGCTCCATGGAAGGAGGGCTGTGGCACCCCCGTCCAGGGCAAGGGTTTGGATCTCGGACCTCCCCAATGCCAGGCATTCCCACAGCCTCACCCTCCCATTTGGCAAGCACCATCTGGATGGCAGTCCAGGGCTTGCTTTCCTGGAAGACCGTTCCTGGGTGTCCCTGGTGAGATGGGAGAAGGCAGGGGCTTCCCATGGGCTGTGTGTCTCCCTCCCAGACCTCTTTCATTTCGTGTGAGCATTTCTCTCCGCAACACTGTGGCTGCCCATGGCACCGTTTTCTGCGCCGTTTTCTTGCTCAGCCAAGCATCTGTCCATGGACATCGAATGTCTTTCCATGTGTTGCTCTCGGGAAGAGGGCTGCCTGAACGGAGTGGGGCGTTTCGCGCTGCGAAGAGCCCCTTTGTCTGGGTCTATGGCCGTGAGGGGTAGCGCTGGGTCTGACGGTGGTTCCAGGGTTCTTTTGGGGAGGCCCTGGATCCTGTGGTCCATCGCGGTTGAACCAACGGACGTCCACGCCCAGCCGGTGGGAGGGCCCCTTCTTTTGCACAGCCTGCCCAGGGGTTGTCATGGAAAGGCGTCCTCAGGATGGCCATGGGGACAGGGCTGAGGAGGACTGTCGAGCTGGTTGGGGTTTGGACTTCCCTAGGCATGCGTGATGGTGTTCCTTTGTCTGGTGCTGGCTGCCGGCTGGCTATGTGGATTTGGCAGTGTTTCTTCAGGCCCCCTCCCCACCTGTGGCCTGGGCGGGTGGGTTTCTGTTCTCGTGCCTGGGTTCCGTGCTGGAGCTGATCCGTGTGGAAGCCCAGGGTGAGCTGGGTTTTGGGATGCGCATCCAGGGGCTGTGAGGCTTCCCCGGGTGGTGCCGAAAGGGAGAGCGAATTGGGAGAGCAGCGGTGCCAGGTGCTGGGCCTTGTGTCTCAAGAGGGCTCAGGAACCTCCCTTTGTCTTTCCCAGGGAGGCTCGGCTCTTCTTTCTACGCACCTGGTGAGATGATGGGAGCTCGAGCCAGGCCGGGCCTATGCAGGCCGCTCTCTTGACGGATCCACCAAAGCTCTGCCTGAGCTTCCTTCCGGCTCCCTGGGGAGAAGGGCTGATTGGGTCGGTTTGGTGTGGTTGGGAGACTCTGTGCCTTGGGAAGCACCAATGGGGATCCAGAGCAGGCACACTCCAGGTGGGGTCAAGAACGTTTGGAAACAAAGGGAGAAAGCGAGACCTGGCCAGATGAACCAAGCCAGAAGGAAAGAATCGAGGCAAGACCTCATGGCAAGGAGTGTGGAATCCCAGGGGCATGATGAAGGGGGAAAACGACTCGTTCCATCCTTCCACACCTGTCTTCCTAACTCCATATGGGCCAGGCTCTATCCACCCGGTAGCAGGCTGGCACACCCTGATGGATTGGGAGCTCAGGATTTCCAGGGCGAGGCATGGCCTAGGTGGGCATCGGCACGAAGAACGCCTTTGAGAGAGGGAGCTAGAGCCCAGGTGGAAGGGCCCTTCTTGGCGGGGGATGGAGCCCCCAGCCTCGTCTGGGCCCCAGCCCAAGCAGCCCCGGGGACTGCTGAGCCCGAGAGAGAAGGCCAGCCTGAGAGGGGCTGTTCGAGCCTATGTCCACACGAGGGCGCCAGGGCCCCTCCCGGCCCCAGGTGCAGCTCTGAGGCTCGAAGAGGTGGGAGTGGCAAGGCTCCAAAGGCGCAGGCTCCAGGTCGGGGGCGGGGGCGGATGGAGGCTTGAGCGGGACGCCCCCAAAGCAGGCACTCCGAGGATGTGCAGGGGTTTCCTGGGCACCAGGGACTGTCTCCTCCGAGACCCCTCCTGTCAGGCGCAGGGCGGAGGTGTGCCTTCCGGATTTGGAGGTGGGTTGGCCGCCTGGTTGGGTGGCAGTGGGTTTGGAAGGCTTGAAACAGGTCCTGGGCTTTGGCGTGCTTGGGGTTCCTTCGAGGCAGGTGCCCAGTCACACACAGCCTCAGGATTGGGCCGCCAGCTGGCCCTGGTCAAGCCCTCCGCATCAGGGCTTCAGGTAGGTGAGAAGGAGTGTGGTGCTGAGGAATCCATGGGGGGCTTCGGGGGCAAGAGTGTTGGTAGCTGGGCTCATCCGCCTGTTTCCCTCCCTCTCTTTTCTCTCTCTCTCTCTCTTTCTCTCTCTCTCTCTCTCTCTCTCTCTCTCTCTCTCTCTCTCTCTCTCTCTCTCTCACACACACACACACACACACACACACACTGAGGAGGCTGAGGGAAATGTCCTTGTGTCGTTTTGAGAAGAGCCTCTCTTGGCAGCAGGGTGCCAGGCTATGGAGGCCTGATTGAAACCAGGTCTGATGCGTTAAGGACTCTTGATTGGTCTCCTCCAGCAAGCTCTCAGGGGAGTTCCCACGTGGCTGCCAAGCTGCAGAGGCTCTCCTGGTCCCTGCTGTGGCTGGCTGGGGCAAGAGCTGCACTGGGCGATCCCCCTCTGGCTAGACCACATCTCCGTGTGGCACGGGGCACCCAAATCCATGGACAAGGAATAAGAGGCATTGAAATGAATGAGCTGAATGGATCCAGAAATGAGTGAAGGTCCATCTCTCGTTCTCTACCTCTCTCTCTCTCTCTCTCTCTCTCTCTCTCTCTCTCTCTCTCTCTCTCCAAACACACGCATACGCATGCAGATAGAGTAGGAAACAATAGCTAGGACGGGGATTGACAAATCCATCCTACGTCTCTCGTGAGCCAATAGCTTGGGTGGGAGTGGGTTGGAAGTGCCAGGCTGGGGATGGCCAGCCTGGGAGTGGATGCTTTTGCCGAGCAGAGTGGATCTGCATGCCGCACACGGGTGCAGGAGAACACCTGGGCAAGTCAATCCACTCCAGACGAAGCATGTCTTTATCCTCATCACTTCCTCCTCGCCAGGCAATTCGGTTGGGTCCGATGGGCTAGGCTCGGCAATCTGGACGGGATGCACGGAGTCCTTCGGCCCGTCTCTTTTCCCGAGGGGCAGCACTCCCGAGCGGGACACCTTCTGTGGGGAGCGCTGAGACGCTCCTGTGTTGGGGTGGAATGGTCAGGACTCCTTTTGGCTGGTCGCTGAGCGAAGTGGATCCATTGCAGTTTCCCAACAAAGGGATCCCATCGGCCATGGCTATCCATCCTGTTTGGCTCCCCTTCGCCTCCCTTGGGTTCCAAGAAGAGGGACTAGACCTCGTAGCATCTGCTCCATGGAAGGAGGGCTGTGGCACCCCCGTCCAGGGCAAGGGTTTGGATCTCGGACCTCCCCAATGCCAGGCATTCCCACAGCCTCACCCTCCCATTTGGCAAGCACCATCTGGATGGCAGTCCAGGGCTTGCTTTCCTGGAAGACCGTTCCTGGGTGTCCCTGGTGAGATGGGAGAAGGCAGGGGCTTCCCATGGGCTGTGTGTCTCCCTCCCAGACCTCTTTCATTTCGTGTGAGCATTTCTCTCCGCAACACTGTGGCTGCCCATGGCACCGTTTTCTGC
Source organism: Sus scrofa (assembly GCF_054392235.1). Lineage (NCBI taxonomy): Eukaryota > Metazoa > Chordata > Mammalia > Artiodactyla > Suidae > Sus > Sus scrofa. Next base: position 162,259 of record NC_139388.1, read on the forward strand.
GCCGTTTTCTTGCTCAGCCAAGCATCTGTCCATGGACATCGAATGTCTTTCCATGTGTTGCTCTCGGGAAGAGGGCTGCCTGAACGGAGTGGGGCGTTTCGCGCTGCGAAGAGCCCCTTTGTCTGGGTCTATGGCCGTGAGGGGTAGCGCTGGGTCTGACGGTGGTTCCAGGGTTCTTTTGGGGAGGCCCTGGATCCTGTGGTCCATCGCGGTTGAACCAACGGACGTCCACGCCCAGCCGGTGGGAGGGCCCCTTCTTTTGCACAGCCTGCCCAGGGGTTGTCATGGAAAGGCGTCCTCAGGATGGCCATGGGGACAGGGCTGAGGAGGACTGTCGAGCTGGTTGGGGTTTGGACTTCCCTAGGCATGCGTGATGGTGTTCCTTTGTCTGGTGCTGGCTGCCGGCTGGCTATGTGGATTTGGCAGTGTTTCTTCAGGCCCCCTCCCCACCTGTGGCCTGGGCGGGTGGGTTTCTGTTCTCGTGCCTGGGTTCCGTGCTGGAGCTGATCCGTGTGGAAGCCCAGGGTGAGCTGGGTTTTGGGATGCGCATCCAGGGGCTGTGAGGCTTCCCCGGGTGGTGCCGAAAGGGAGAGCGAATTGGGAGAGCAGCGGTGCCAGGTGCTGGGCCTTGTGTCTCAAGAGGGCTCAGGAACCTCCCTTTGTCTTTCCCAGGGAGGCTCGGCTCTTCTTTCTACGCACCTGGTGAGATGATGGGAGCTCGAGCCAGGCCGGGCCTATGCAGGCCGCTCTCTTGACGGATCCACCAAAGCTCTGCCTGAGCTTCCTTCCGGCTCCCTGGGGAGAAGGGCTGATTGGGTCGGTTTGGTGTGGTTGGGAGACTCTGTGCCTTGGGAAGCACCAATGGGGATCCAGAGCAGGCACACTCCAGGTGGGGTCAAGAACGTTTGGAAACAAAGGGAGAAAGCGAGACCTGGCCAGATGAACCAAGCCAGAAGGAAAGAATCGAGGCAAGACCTCATGGCAAGGAGTGTGGAATCCCAGGGGCATGATGAAGGGGGAAAACGACTCGTTCCATCCTTCCACACCTGTCTTCCTAACTCCATATGGGCCAGGCTCTATCCACCCGGTAGCAGGCTGGCACACCCTGATGGATTGGGAGCTCAGGATTTCCAGGGCGAGGCATGGCCTAGGTGGGCATCGGCACGAAGAACGCCTTTGAGAGAGGGAGCTAGAGCCCAGGTGGAAGGGCCCTTCTTGGCGGGGGATGGAGCCCCCAGCCTCGTCTGGGCCCCAGCCCAAGCAGCCCCGGGGACTGCTGAGCCCGAGAGAGAAGGCCAGCCTGAGAGGGGCTGTTCGAGCCTATGTCCACACGAGGGCGCCAGGGCCCCTCCCGGCCCCAGGTGCAGCTCTGAGGCTCGAAGAGGTGGGAGTGGCAAGGCTCCAAAGGCGCAGGCTCCAGGTCGGGGGCGGGGGCGGATGGAGGCTTGAGCGGGACGCCCCCACAGCAGGCACTCCGAGGATGTGCAGGGGTTTCCTGGGCACCAGGGACTGTCTCCTCCGAGACCCCTCCTGTCAGGCGCAGGGCGGAGGTGTGCCTTCCGGATTTGGAGGTGGGTTGGCCGCCTGGTTGGGTGGCAGTGGGTTTGGAAGGCTTGAAACAGGTCCTGGGCTTTGGCGTGCTTGGGGTTCCTTCGAGGCAGGTGCCCAGTCACACACAGCCTCAGGATTGGGCCGCCAGCTGGCCCTGGTCAAGCCCTCCGCATCAGGGCTTCAGGTAGGTGAGAAGGAGTGTGGTGCTGAGGAATCCATGGGGGGCTTCGGGGGCAAGAGTGTTGGTAGCTGGGCTCATCCGCCTGTTTCCCTCCCTCTCTTTTCTCTCTCTCTCTCTCTCTCTCTCTCTCTCTCTCTCTCTCTCACACACACACACACACACACACACACACACACACACACACACACACACACACACACTGAGGAGGCTGAGGGAAATGTCCTTGTGTCGTTTTGAGAAGAGCCTCTCTTGGCAGCAGGGTGCCAGGCTATGGAGGCCTGATTGAAACCAGGTCTGATGCGTTAAGGACTCTTGATTGGTCTCCTCCAGCAAGCTCTCAGGGGAGTTCCCACGTGGCTGCCAAGCTTCAGAGGCTCTCCTGGTCCCTGCTGTGGCTGGCTGGGGCAAGAGCTGCACTGGGCGATCCCCCTCTGGCTAGACCACATCTCCGTGTGGCACGGGGCACCCAAATCCATGGACAAGGAATAAGAGGCATTGAAATGAATGAGCTGAATGGATCCAGAAATGAGTGAAGGTCCATCTCTCGTTCTCTACCTCTCTCTCTCTCTCTCTCTCTCTCTCTCTCTCTCTCTCTCTCTCTCTCTCTCTCCAAACACACGCATACGCATGCAGATAGAGTAGGAAACAATAGCTAGGACGGGGATTGACAAATCCATCCTACGTCTCTCGTGAGCCAATAGCTTGGGTGGGAGTGGGTTGGAAGTGCCAGGCTGGGGATGGCCAGCCTGGGAGTGGATGCTTTTGCCGAGCAGAGTGGATCTGCATGCCGCACACGGGTGCAGGAGAACACCTGGGCAAGTCCATCCACTCCAGACGAAGCATGTCTTTATCCTCATCACTTCCTCCTCGCCAGGCAATTCGGTTGGGTCCGATGGGCTAGGCTCGGCAATCTGGACGGGATGCACGGAGTCCTTCGGCCCGTCTCTTTTCCCGAGGGGCAGCACTCCCGAGCGGGACACCTTCTGTGGGGAGCGCTGAGACGCTCCTGTGTTGGGGTGGAATGGTCAGGACTCCTTTTGGCTGGTCGCTGAGCGAAGTGGATCCATTGCAGTTTCCCAACAAAGGGATCCCATCGGCCATGGCTATCCATCCTGTTTGGCTCCCCTTCGCCTCCCTTGGGTTCCAAGAAGAGGGACTAGACCTCGTAGCATCTGCTCCATGGAAGGAGGGCTGTGGCACCCCCGTCCAGGGCAAGGGTTTGGATCTCGGACCTCCCCAATGCCAGGCATTCCCACAGCCTCACCCTCCCATTTGGCAAGCACCATCTGGATGGCAGTCCAGGGCTTGCTTTCCTGGAAGACCGTTCCTGGGTGTCCCTGGTGAGATGGGAGAAGGCAGGGGCTTCCCATGGGCTGTGTGTCTCCCTCCCAGACCTCTTTCATTTCGTGTGAGCATTTCTCTCCGCAACACTGTGGCTGCCCATGGCACCGTTTTCTGCGCCGTTTTCTTGCTCAGCCAAGCATCTGTCCATGGACATCGAATGTCTTTCCATGTGTTGCTCTCGGGAAGAGGGCTGCCTGAACGGAGTGGGGCGTTTCGCGCTGCGAAGAGCCCCTTTGTCTGGGTCTATGGCCGTGAGGGGTAGCGCTGGGTCTGACGGTGGTTCCAGGGTTCTTTTGGGGAGGCCCTGGATCCTGTGGTCCATCGCGGTTGAACCAACGGACGTCCACGCCCAGCCGGTGGGAGGGCCCCTTCTTTTGCACAGCCTGCCCAGGGGTTGTCATGGAAAGGCGTCCTCAGGATGGCCATGGGGACAGGGCTGAGGAGGACTGTCGAGCTGGTTGGGGTTTGGACTTCCCTAGGCATGCGTGATGGTGTTCCTTTGTCTGGTGCTGGCTGCCGGCTGGCTATGTGGATTTGGCAGTGTTTCTTCAGGCCCCCTCCCCACCTGTGGCCTGGGCGGGTGGGTTTCTGTTCTCGTGCCTGGGTTCCGTGCTGGAGCTGATCCGTGTGGAAGCCCAGGGTGAGCTGGGTTTTGGGATGCGCATCCAGGGGCTGTGAGGCTTCCCCGGGTGGTGCCGAAAGGGAGAGCGAATTGGGAGAGCAGCGGTGCCAGGTGCTGGGCCTTGTGTCTCAAGAGGGCTCAGGAACCTCCCTTTGTCTTTCCCAGGGAGGCTCGGCTCTTCTTTCTACGCACCTGGTGAGATGATGGGAGCTCGAGCCAGGCCGGGCCTATGCAGGCCGCTCTCTTGACGGATCCACCAAAGCTCTGCCTGAGCTTCCTTCCGGCTCCCTGGGGAGAAGGGCTGATTGGGTCGGTTTGGTGTGGTTGGGAGACTCTGTGCCTTGGGAAGCACCAATGGGGATCCAGAGCAGGCACACTCCAGGTGGGGTCAAGAACGTTTGGAAACAAAGGGAGAAAGCGAGACCTGGCCAGATGAACCAAGCCAGAAGGAAAGAATCGAGGCAAGACCTCATGGCAAGGAGTGTGGAATCCCAGGGGCATGATGAAGGGGGAAAACGACTCGTTCCATCCTTCCACACCTGTCTTCCTAACTCCATATGGGCCAGGCTCTATCCACCCGGTAGCAGGCTGGCACCCCCTGATGGATTGGGAGCTCAGGATTTCCAGGGCGAGGCATGGCCTAGGTGGGCATCGGCACGAAGAACGCCTTTGAGAGAGGGAGCTAGAGCCCAGGTGGAAGGGCCCTTCTTGGCGGGGGATGGAGCCCCCAGCCTCGTCTGGGCCCCAGCCCAAGCAGCCCCGGGGACTGCTGAGCCCGAGAGAGAAGGCCAGCCTGAGAGGGGCTGTTCGAGCCTATGTCCACACGAGGGCGCCAGGGCCCCTCCCGGCCCCAGGTGCAGCTCTGAGGCTCGAAGAGGTGGGAGTGGCAAGGCTCCAAAGGCGCAGGCTCCAGGTCGGGGGCGGGGGCGGATGGAGGCTTGAGCGGGACGCACCCACAGCAGGCACTCCGAGGATGTGCAGGGGTTTCCTGGGCACCAGGGACTGTCTCCTCCGAGACCCCTCCTGTCAGGCGCAGGGCGGAGGTGTGCCTTCCGGATTTGGAGGTGGGTTGGCCGCCTGGTTGGGTGGCAGTGGGTTTGGAAGGCTTGAAACAGGTCCTGGGCTTTGGCGTGCTTGGGGTTCCTTCGAGGCAGGTGCCCAGTCACACACAGCCTCAGGATTGGGCCGCCAGCTGGCCCTGGTCAAGCCCTCCGCATCAGGGCTTCAGGTAGGTGAGAAGGAGTGTGGTGCTGAGGAATCCATGGGGGGCTTCGGGGGCAAGAGTGTTGGTAGCTGGGCTCATCCGCCTGTTTCCCTCCCTCTCTTTTCTCTCTCTCTCTCTCTTTCTCTCTCTCTCTCTCTCTCTCTCTCTCTCTCACACACACACACACACACACACACACACACACACACACACACACACACTGAGGAGGCTGAGGGAAATGTCCTTGTGTCGTTTTGAGAAGAGCCTCTCTTGGCAGCAGGGTGCCAGGCTATGGAGGCCTGATTGAAACCAGGTCTGATGCGTTAAGGACTCTTGATTGGTCTCCTCCAGCAAGCTCTCAGGGGAGTTCCCACGTGGCTGCCAAGCTGCAGAGGCTCTCCTGGTCCCTGCTGTGGCTGGCTGGGGCAAGAGCTGCACTGGGCGATCCCCCTCTGGCTAGACCACATCTCCGTGTGGCACGGGGCACCCAAATCCATGGACAAGGAATAAGAGGCATTGAAATGAATGAGCTGAATGGATCCAGAAATGAGTGAAGGTCCATCTCTCGTTCTCTACCTCTCTCTCTCTCTCTCTCTCTCTCTCTCTCTCTCTCTCTCCCCAAACACACGCATACGAATGCAGATAGAGTAGGAAACAATAGCTAGGACGGGGATTGACAAATCCATCCTACGTCTCTCGTGAGCCAATAGCTTGGGTGGGAGTGGGTTGGAAGTGCCAGCCTGGGGATGGCCAGCCTGGGAGTGGATGCTTTTGCCGAGCAGAGTGGATCTGCATGCCGCACACGGGTGCAGGAGAACACCTGGGCAAGTCAATCCACTCCAGACGAAGCATGTCTTTATCCTCATCACTTCCTCCTCGCCAGGCAATTCGGTTGGGTCCGATGGGCTAGGCTCGGCAATCTGGACGGGATGCACGGAGTCCTTCGGCCCGTCTCTTTTCCCGAGGGGCAGCACTCCCGAGCGGGACACCTTCTGTGGGGAGCGCTGAGACGCTCCTGTGTTGGGGTGCAATGGTCAGGACTCCTTTTGGCTGGTCGCTGAGCGAAGTGGATCCATTGCAGTTTCCCAACAAAGGGATCCCATCGGCCATGGCTATCCATCCTGTTTGGCTCCCCTTCGCCTCCCTTGGGTTCCAAGAAGAGGGACTAGACCTCGTAGCATCTGCTCCATGGAAGGAGGGCTGTGGCACCCCCGTCCAGGGCAAGGGTTTGGATCTCGGACCTCCCCAATGCCAGGCATTCCCACAGCCTCACCCTCCCATTTGGCAAGCACCATCTGGATGGCAGTCCAGGGCTTGCTTTCCTGGAAGACCGTTCCTGGGTGTCCCTGGTGAGATGGGAGAAGGCAGGGGCTTCCCATGGGCTGTGTGTCTCCCTCCCAGACCTCTTTCATTTCGTGTGAGCATTTCTCTCCGCAACACTGTGGCTGCCCATGGCACCGTTTTCTGCGCCGTTTTCTTGCTCAGCCAAGCATCTGTCCATGGACATCGAATGTCTTTCCATGTGTTGCTCTCGGGAAGAGGGCTGCCTGAACGGAGTGGGGCGTTTCGCGCTGTGAAGAGACCCTTTGTCTGGGTCTATGGCCGTGAGGGGTAGCGCTGGGTCTGACGGTGGTTCCAGGGTTCTTTTGGGGAGGCCCTGGATCCTGTGGTCCATCGCGGTTGAACCAACGGACGTCCACGCCCACCCGGTGGGAGGGCCCCTTCTTTTGCACAGCCTGCCCAGGGGTTGTCATGGAAAGGCGTCCTCAGGATGGCCATGGGGACAGGGCTGAGGAGGACTGTCGAGCTGGTTGGGGTTTGGACTTCCCTAGGCATGCGTGATGGTGTTCCTTTGTCTGGTGCTGGCTGCCGGCTGGCTATGTGGATTTGGCAGTGTTTCTTCAGGCCCCCTCCCCACCTGTGGCCTGGGCGGGTGGGTTTCTGTTCTCGTGCCTGGGTTCCGTGCTGGAGCTGATCCGTGTGGAAGCCCAGGGTGAGCTGGGTTTTGGGATGCGCATCCAGGGGCTGTGAGGCTTCCCCGGGTGGTGCCGAAAGGGAGAGCGAATTGGGAGAGCAGCGGTGCCAGGTGCTGGGCCTTGTGTCTCAAGAGGGCTCAGGAACCTCCCTTTGTCTTTCCCAGGGAGGCTCGGCTCTTCTTTCTACGCACCTGGTGAGATGATGGGAGCTCGAGCCAGGCCGGGCCTATGCAGGCCGCTCTCTTGACGGATCCACCAAAGCTCTGCCTGAGCTTCCTTCCGGCTCCCTGGGGAGAAGGGCTGATTGGGTCGGTTTGGTGTGGTTGGGAGACTCTGTGCCTTGGGAAGCACCAATGGGGATCCAGAGCAGGCACACTCCAGGTGGGGTCAAGAACGTTTGAAAACAAAGGGAGAAAGCGAGACCTGGCCAGATGAACCAAGCCAGAAGGAAAGAATCGAGGCAAGACCTCATGGCAAGGAGTGTGGAATCCCAGGGGCATGATGAAGGGGGAAAACGACTCGTTCCATCCTTCCACACCTGTCTTCCTAACTCCATATGGGCCAGGCTCTATCCACCCGGTAGCAGGCTGGCACACCCTGATGGATTGGGAGCTCAGGATTTCCAGGGCGAGGCATGGCCTAGGTGGGCATCGGCACGAAGAACGCCTTTGAGAGAGGGAGCTAGAGCCCAGGTGGAAGGGCCCTTCTTGGCGGGGGATGGAGCCCCCAGCCTCGTCTGGGCCCCAGCCCAAGCAGCCCCGGGGACTGCTGAGCCCGAGAGAGAAGGCCAGCCTGAGAGGGGCTGTTCGAGCCTATGTCCACACGAGGGCGCCAGGGCCCCTCCCGGCCCCAGGTGCAGCTCTGAGGCTCGAAGAGGTGGGAGTGGCAAGGCTCCAAAGGCGCAGGCTCCAGGTCGGGGGCGGGGGCGGATGGAGGCTTGAGCGGGACGCACCCACAGCAGGCACTCCGAGGATGTGCAGGGGTTTCCTGGGCACCAGGGACTGTCTCCTCCGAGACCCCTCCTGTCAGGCGCAGGGCGGAGGTGTGCCTTCCGGATTTGGAGGTGGGTTGGCCGCCTGGTTGGGTGGCAGTGGGTTTGGAAGGCTTGAAACAGGTCCTGGGCTTTGGCGTGCTTGGGGTTCCTTCGAGGCAGGTGCCCAGTCACACACAGCCTCAGGATTGGGCCGCCAGCTGGCCCTGGTCAAGCCCTCCGCATCAGGGCTTCAGGTAGGTGAGAAGGAGTGTGGTGCTGAGGAATCCATGGGGGGCTACGGGGGCAAGAGTGTTGGTAGCTGGGCTCATCCGCCTGTTTCCCTCCCTCTCTTTTCTCTCTCTCTCACACTCTCTCTCTCTCTCTCTCTCTCTCTCTCTCTCTCTCTCTCTCTCACTCACACACACACACACACACACACACACACACACACTGAGGAGGCTGAGGGAAATGTCCTTGTGTCGTTTTGAGAAGAGCCTCTCTTGGCAGCAGGGTGCCAGGCTATGGAGGCCTGATTGAAACCAGGTCTGATGCGTTAAGGACTCTTGATTGGTCTCCTCCAGCAAGCTCTCAGGGGAGTTCCCACGTGGCTGCCAAGCTTCAGAGGCTCTCCTGGTCCCTGCTGTGGCTGGCTGGGGCAAGAGCTGCACTGGGCGATCCCCCTCTGGCTAGACCACATCTCCGTGTGGCACGGGGCACCCAAATCCATGGACAAGGAATAAGAGGCATTGAAATGAATGAGCTGAATGGATCCAGAAATGAGTGAAGGTCCATCTCTCGTTCTCTACCCCTCTCTCTCTCTCTCTCTCTCTCTCCAAACACACGCATACGCATGCAGATAGAGTAGGAAACAATAGCTAGGACGGGGATTGACAAATCCATCCTACGTCTCTCGTGAGCCAATAGCTTGGGTGGGAGTGGGTTGGAAGTGCCAGGCTGGGGATGGCCAGCCTGGGAGTGGATGCTTTTGCCGAGCAGAGTGGATCTGCATGCCGCACACGGGTGCAGGAGAACACCTGGGCAAGTCAATCCACTCCAGACGAAGCATGTCTTTATCCTCATCACTTCCTCCTCGCCAGGCAATTCGGTTGGGTCCGATGGGCTAGGCTCGGCAATCTGGACGGGATGCACGGAGTCCTTCGGCCCGTCTCTTTTCCCGAGGGGCAGCACTCCCGAGCGGGACACCTTCTGTGGGGAGCGCTGAGACGCTCCTGTGTTGGGGTGGAATGGTCAGGACTCCTTTTGGCTGGTCGCTGAGCGAAGTGGATCCATTGCAGTTTCCCAACAAAGGGATCCCATCGGCCATGGCTATCCATCCTGTTTGGCTCCCCTTCGCCTCCCTTGGGTTCCAAGAAGAGGGACTAGACCTCGTAGCATCTGCTCCATGGAAGGAGGGCTGTGGCACCCCCGTCCAGGGCAAGGGTTTGGATCTCGGACCTCCCCAATGCCAGGCATTCCCACAGCCTCACCCTCCCATTTGGCAAGCACCATCTGGATGGCAGTCCAGGGCTTGCTTTCCTGGAAGACCGTTCCTGGGTGTCCCTGGTGAGATGGGAGAAGGCAGGGGCTTCCCATGGGCTGTGTGTCTCCCTCCCAGACCTCTTTCATTTCGTGTGAGCATTTCTCTCCGCAACACTGTGGCTGCCCATGGCACCGTTTTCTGCGCCGTTTTCTTGCTCAGCCAAGCATCTGTCCATGGACATCGAATGTCTTTCCATGTGTTGCTCTCGGGAAGAGGGCTGCCTGAACGGAGTGGGGCGTTTCGCGCTGCGAAGAGCCCCTTTGTCTGGGTCTATGGCCGTGAGGGGTAGCGCTGGGTCTGACGGTGGTTCCAGGGTTCTTTTGGGGAGGCCCTGGATCCTGTGGTCCATCGCGGTTGAACCAACGGACGTCCACGCCCAGCCGGTGGGAGGGCCCCTTCTTTTGCACAGCCTGCCCAGGGGTTGTCATGGAAAGGCGTCCTCAGGATGGCCATGGGGACAGGGCTGAGGAGGACTGTCGAGCTGGTTGGGGTTTGGACTTCTCTAGGCATGCGTGATGGTGTTCCTTTGTCTGGTGCTGGCTGCCGGCTGGCTATGTGGATTTGGCAGTGTTTCTTCAGGCCCCCTCCCCACCTGTGGCCTGGGCGGGTGGGTTTCTGTTCTCGTGCCTGGGTTCCGTGCTGGAGCTGATCCGTGTGGAAGCCCAGGGTGAGCTGGGTTTTGGGATGCGCATCCAGGGGCTGTGAGGCTTCCCAGGGTGGTGCCCAAAGGGAGAGCGAATTGGGAGAGCAGCGGTGCCAGGTGCTGGGCCTTGTGTCTCAAGAGGGCTCAGGAACCTCCCTTTGTCTTTCCCAGGGAGGCTCGGCTCTTCTTTCTACGCACCTGGTGAGATGATGGGAGCTCGAGCCAGGCCGGGCCTATGCAGGCCGCTCTCTTGACGGATCCACCAAAGCTCTGCCTGAGCTTCCTTCCGGCTCCCTGGGGAGAAGGGCTGATTGGGTCGGTTTGGTGTGGTTGGGAGACTCTGTGCCTTGGGAAGCACCAATGGGGATCCAGAGCAGGCACACTCCAGGTGGGGTCAAGAACGTTTGGAAACAAAGGGAGAAAGCGAGACCTGGCCAGATGAACCAAGCCAGAAGGAAAGAATCGAGGCAAGACCTCATGGCAAGGAGTGTGGAATCCCAGGGGCATGATGAAGGGGGAAAACGACTCGTTCCATCCTTCCACACCTGTCTTCCTAACTCCATATGGGCCAGGCTCTATCCACCCGGTAGCAGGCTGGCACACCCTGATGGATTGGGAGCTCAGGATTTCCAGGGCGAGGCATGGCCTAGGTGGGCATCGGCACGAAGAACGCCTTTGAGAGAGGGAGCTAGAGCCCAGGTGGAAGGGCCCTTCTTGGCGGGGGATGGAGCCCCCAGCCTCGTCTGGGCCCCAGCCCAAGCAGCCCCGGGGACTGCTGAGCCCGAGAGAGAAGGCCAGCCTGAGAGGGGCTGTTCGAGCCTATGTCCACACGAGGGCGCCAGGGCCCCTCCCGGCCCCAGGTGCAGCTCTGAGGCTCGAAGAGGTGGGAGTGGCAAGGCTCCAAAGGCGCAGGCTCCAGGTCGGGGGCGGGGGCGGATGGAGGCTTGAGCGGGACGCCCCCAAAGCAGGCACTCCGAGGATGTGCAGGGGTTTCCTGGGCACCAGGGACTGTCTCCTCCGAGACCCCTCCTGTCAGGCGCAGGGCGGAGGTGTGCCTTCCGGATTTGGAGGTGGGTTGGCCGCCTGGTTGGGTGGCAGTGGGTTTGGAAGGCTTGAAACAGGTCCTGGGCTTTGGCGTGCTTGGGGTTCCTTCGAGGCAGGTGCCCAGTCACACACAGCCTCAGGATTGGGCTGCCAGCTGGCCCTGGTCAAGCCCTCCGCATCAGGGCTTCAGGTAGGTGAGAAGGAGTGTGGTGCTGAGGAATCCATGGGGGGCTACGGGGGCAAGAGTGTTGGTAGCTGGGCTCATCCGCCTCTTTCCCTCCCTCTCTCTTTCTCTCTCTGTCTCTCTCTCTCTCTCTCTCTCTCTCTCACACGCACACACACACACACACACACACACACACATTGAGGAGGCTGAGGGAAATGTCCTTGTGTCGTTTTGAGAAGAGCCTCTCTTGGCAGCAGGGTGCCAGGCTATGGAGGCCTGATTGAAACCAGGTCTGATGCGTTAAGGACTCTTGATTGGTCTCCTCCAGCAAGCTCTCAGGGGAGTTCCCACGTGGCTGCAAAGCTTCAGAGGCTCTCCTGGTCCCTGCTGTGGCTGGCTGGGGCAAGAGCTGCACTGGGCGATCCCCCTCTGGCTAGACCACATCTCCGTGTGGCACGGGGCACCCAAATCCATGGACAAGGAATAAGAGGCATTGAAATGAATGAGCTGAATGGATCCAGAAAGGAGTGAAGGTCCATCTCTCGTTCTCTCCCTCGTTCTCTCATTCTCCGTCCCTCTCTCTCTCTCTCTCTCTCTCTCTCCCTCTCTCTCTCCCTCCCCAAACACATACACACACATAAGCATGCAGATAGAGTAGGAAACAATAGCTAGGACGGGGATTGACAAATCCATCCTACGTCTCTCGTGAGCCAATAGCTTGGGTGGGAGTGGGTTGGAAGTGCCAGCCTGGGGATGGCCAGCCTGGGAGTGGATGATTTTGCCAAGCAGAGTGGATCTGCATGCCGCACACGGGTGCAGGAGAACACCTGGGCAAGTCCATCCACTCCAGACGAAGCATGTCTTTATCCTCATCACTTCCTCCTCGCCAGGGAATTCGGTTGGGTCCGATGGGCTAGGCTCGGCAATCTGGACGGGATGCACGGAGTCCTTCGGCCCGTCTCTTTTCCCGAGGGGCAGCACTCCCGAGCGGGACACCTTCTGTGGGGAGCGCTGAGACGCTCCTGTGTTGGGGTGGAATGGTCAGGACTCCTTTTGGCTGGTCGTTGAGCGAAGTGGATCCATTGCAGTTTCCCAACAAAGGGATCCCATCGGCCATGGCTATCCATCCTGTTTGGCTCCCCTTCGCCTCCCTTGGGTTCCAAGAAGAGGGACTAGACCTCGTAGCATCTGCTCCATGGAAGGAGGGCTGTGGCACCCCCGTCCAGGGCAAGGGTTTGGATCTCGGACCTCCCCAATGCCAGGCATTCCCACAGCCTCACCCTCCCATTTGGCAAGCACCATCTGGATGGCAGTCCAGGGCTTGCTTTCCTGGAAGACCGTTCCTGGGTGTCCCTGGTGAGATGGGAGAGGGCAGGGGCTTCCCATGGGCTGTGTGTCTCCCTCCCAGACCTCTTTCATTTCGTGTGAGCATTTCTCTCCGCAACACTGTGGCTGCCCAAGGCACCGTTTTCTGCGCAGGTTGATGGCTGAGTCCGCTTGTGTTGGGGCGAAGGAGAGCTGCTTGCTCAGCCAAGCATCTGTCCGTGGACATCAAACGTCTTTCCATGTGTTGCTCTCGGGAAGAGGGCTGCCTGAACGGAGTGGGGCGTTTCGCGCTGAGAAGAGACCCTTTGTCTGGGTCTATGGCCGTGAGGGGTAGCGCTGGGTCTGACGGTGGTTCCAGGGTTGTTTTGGGGAGGCCCTGGATCCTGTGGTCCATCGCGGTTGAACCAACGGACGTCCACGCCCAGCCGGTGGGAGGGCCCCTTCTTTTGCACAGCCTGCCCAGGGGTTGTCATGGAAAGGCGTCCTCAGGATGGCCATGGGGACAGGGCTGAGGAGGACTGTCGAGCTGGTTGGGGTTTGGACTTCTCTAGGCATGCGTGATGGTGTTCCTTTGTCTGGTGCTGGCTGCCGGCTGGCTATGTGGATTTGGCAGTGTTTCTTCAGGCCCCCTCCCCACCTGTGGCCTGGGCGGGTGGGTTTCTGTTCTCGTGCCTGGGTTCCGTGCTGGAGCTGATCCGTGTGGAAGCCCAGGGTGAGCTGGGTTTTGGGATGCGCATCCAGGGGCTGTGAGGCTTCCCCGGGTGGTGCCCAAAGGGAGAGCGAATTGGGAGAGCAGCGGTGCCAGGTGCTGGGCCTTGTGTCTCAAGAGGGCTCAGGAACCTCCCTTCGTCTTTCCCAGGGAGGCTCGGCTCTTCTTTCTACGCACCTGGTGAGATGATGGGAGCTCGAGCCAGGCCGGGCCTATGCAGGCCGCTCTCTTGACGGATCCACCAAAGCTCTGCCTGAGCTTCCTTCCGGCCGCCTGGGGAGAAGGGCTGATTGGGTCGGTTTTGTGTGGTTGGGAGACTCTGTACCTTGGGAAGCACCAATGGGGATCCAGAGCAGGCACACTCCAGGTGGGGTCAAGAACGTTTGGAAACAAAGGGAGAAAGCGAGACCTGGCCAGATGAACCAAGCCAGAAGGAAAGAATCGAGGCAAGACCTCATGGCAAGGAGTGTGGAATCCCAGGGGCATGATGAAGGGGGAAAACGACTCGTTCCATCCTTCCACACCTGTCTTCCTAACTCCATATGGGCCAGGCTCTATCCACCCGGTAGCAGGCTGGCACACCCTGATGGATTGGGAGCTCAGGATTTCCAGGGCGAGGCATGGCCTAGGTGGGCATCGGCACGAAGAACGCCTTTGAGAGAGGGAGCTAGAGCCCAGGTGGAAGGGCCCTTCTTGGCGGGGGATGGAGCCCCCAGCCTCGTCTGGGCCCCAGCCCAAGCAGCCCCGGGGACTGCTGAGCCCGAGAGAGAAGGCCAGCCTGAGAGGGGCTGTTCGAGCCTATGTCCACACGAGGGCGCCAGGGCCCCTCCCGGCCCCAGGTGCAGCTCTGAGGCTCGAAGAGGTGGGAGTGGCAAGGCTCCAAAGGCGCAGGCTCCAGGTCGGGGGCGGGGGCGGATGGAGGCTTGAGCGGGACGCCCCCACAGCAGGCACTCCGAGGATGTGCAGGGGTTTCCTGGGCACCAGGGACTGTCTCCTCCGAGACCCCTCCTGTCAGGCGCAGCGTGGAGCTGTGCCTTCCGGATTTGGAGGTGGGTTGGCCGCCTGGTTGGGTGGCAGTGGGTTTGGAAGGCTTGAAACAGGTCCTGGGCTTTGGCGTGCTTGGGGTTCCTTCGAGGCAGGTGCCCAGTCACACACAGCCTCAGGATTGGGCCGCCAGCTGGCCCTGGTCAAGCCCTCCGCATCAGGGCTTCAGGTAGGTGAGAAGGAGTGTGGTGCTGAGGAATCCATGGGGGGCTTCGGGGGCAAGAGTGTTGGTAGCTGGGCTCATCCGCCTCTTTCCCTCCCTCTCTCTTTCTCTCTCTGTCTCTCTGTCTCTCTCTCTCTCTCTCTCACACGCACACACACACACACACACACACACACACATTGAGGAGGCTGAGGGAAATGTCCTTGTGTCGTTTTGAGAAGAGCCTCTCTTGGCAGCAGGGTGCCAGGCTATGGAGGCCTGATTGAAACCAGGTCTGATGCGTTAAGGACTCTTGATTGGTCTCCTCCAGCAAGCTCTCAGGGGAGTTCCCACGTGGCTGCCAAGCTTCAGAGGCTCTCCTGGTCCCTGCTGTGGCTGGCTGGGGCAAGAGCTGCACTGGGCGATCCCCCTCTGGCTAGACCACATCTCCGTGTGGCACGGGGCACCCAAATCCATGGACAAGGAATAAGAGGCATTGAAATGAATGAGCTGAATGGATCCAGAAAGGAGTGAAGGTCCATCTCTCGTTCTCTCCCTCGTTCTCTCATTCTCCGTCCCTCTCTCTCTCTCTCTCTCTCTCTCTCCCTCTCTCTCTCTCTCCCTCTCCCTCTCTCTCTCCCTCCCCAAACACATACACACACATAAGCATGCAGATAGAGTAGGAAACAATAGCTAGGACGGGGATTGACAAATCCATCCTACGTCTCTCGTGAGCCAATAGCTTGGGTGGGAGTGGGTTGGAAGTGCCAGCCTGGGGATGGCCAGCCTGGGAGTGGATGCTTTTGCCAAGCAGAGTGGATCTGCATGCCGCACACGGGTGCAGGAGAACACCTGGGCAAGTCCATCCACTCCAGACGAAGCATGTCTTTATCCTCATCACTTCCTCCTCGCCAGGCAATTCGGTTGGGTCCGATGGGCTAGGCTCGGCAATCTGGACGGGATGCACGGAGTCCTTCGGCCCGTCTCTTTTCCCGAGGGGCAGCACTCCCGAGCGGGACACCTTCTGTGGGGAGCGCTGAGACGCTCCTGTGTTGGGGTGGAATGGTCAGGACTCCTTTTGGCTGGTCGCTGAGCGAAGTGGATCCATTGCAGTTTCCCAACAAAGGGATCCCATCGGCCATGGCTATCCATCCTGTTTGGCTCCCCTTCGCCTCCCTTGGGTTCCAAGAAGAGGGACTAGACCTCGTAGCATCTGCTCCATGGAAGGAGGGCTGTGGCACCCCCGTCCAGGGCAAGGGTTTGGATCTCGGACCTCCCCAATGCCAGGCATTCCCACAGCCTCACCCTCCCATTTGGCAAGCACCATCTGGATGGCAGTCCAGGGCTTGCTTTCCTGGAAGACCGTTCCTGGGTGTCCCTGGTGAGATGGGCGAGGGCAGGGGCTTCCCATGGGCTGTGTGTCTCCCTCCCAGACCTCTTTCATTTCGTGTGAGCATTTCTCTCCGCAACACTGTGGCTGCCCAAGGCACCGTTTTCTGCGCAGGTTGATGGCTGAGTCCGCTTGTGTTGGGGCGAAGGACAGCTGCTTGCTCAGCCAAGCATCTGTCCGTGGACATCAAACGTCTTTCCATGTGTTGCTCTCGGGAAGAGGGCTGCCTGAACGGAGTGGGGCGTTTCGCGCTGAGAAGAGCCCCTTTGTCTGGGTCTATGGCCGTGAGGGGTAGCGCTGGGTCTGACGGTGGTTCCAGGGTTCTTTTGGGGAGGCCCTGGATCCTGTGGTCCATCGCGGTTGAACCAACGGACGTCCACGCCCAGCCGGTGGGAGGGCCCCTTCTTTTGCACAGCCTGCCCAGGGGTTGTCATGGAAAGGCGTCCTCAGGATGGCCATGGGGACAGGGCTGAGGAGGACTGTCGAGCTGGTTGGGGTTTGGACTTCTCTAGGCATGCGTGATGGTGTTCCTTTGTCTGGTGCTGGCTGCCGGCTGGCTATGTGGATTTGGCAGTGTTTCTTCAGGCCCCCTCCCCACCTGTGGCCTGGGCGGGTGGGTTTCTGTTCTCGTGCCTGGGTTCCGTGCTGGAGCTGATCCGTGTGGAAGCCCAGGGTGAGCTGGGTTTTGGGATGCGCATCCAGGGGCTGTGAGGCTTCCCCGGGTGGTGCCCAAAGGGAGAGCGAATTGGGAGAGCAGCGGTGCCAGGTGCTGGGCCTTGTGTCTCAAGAGGGCTCAGGAACCTCCCTTCGTCTTTCCCAGGGAGGCTCGGCTCTTCTTTCTACGCACCTGGTGAGATGATGGGAGCTCGAGCCAGGCCGGGCCTATGCAGGCCGCTCTCTTGACGGATCCACCAAAGCTCTGCCTGAGCTTCCTTCCGGCCGCCTGGGGAGAAGGGCTGATTGGGTCGGTTTTGTGTGGTTGGGAGACTCTGTGCCTTGGGAAGCACCAATGGGGATCCAGAGCAGGCACACTCCAGGTGGGGTCAAGAACGTTTGGAAACAAAGGGAGAAAGCGAGACCTGGCCAGATGAACCAAGCCAGAAGGAAAGAATCGAGGCAAGACCTCATGGCAAGGAGTGTGGAATCCCAGGGGCATGATGAAGGGGGAAAACGACTCGTTCCATCCTTCCACACCTGTCTTCCTAACTCCATATGGGCCAGGCTCTATCCACCCGGTAGCAGGCTGGCACACCCTGATGGATTGGGAGCTCAGGATTTCCAGGGCGAGGCATGGCCTAGGTGGGCATCGGCACGAAGAACGCCTTTGAGAGAGGGAGCTAGAGCCCAGGTGGAAGGGCCCTTCTTGGCGGGGGATGGAGCCCCCAGCCTCGTCTGGGCCCCAGCCCAAGCAGCCCCGGGGACTGCTGAGCCCGAGAGAGAAGGCCAGCCTGAGAGGGGCTGTTCGAGCCTATGTCCACACGAGGGCGCCAGGGCCCCTCCCGGCCCCAGGTGCAGCTCTGAGGCTCGAAGAGGTGGGAGTGGCAAGGCTCCAAAGGCGCAGGCTCCAGGTCGGGGGCGGGGGCGGATGGAGGCTTGAGCGGGACGCCCCCAAAGCAGGCACTCCGAGGATGTGCAGGGGTTTCCTGGGCACCAGGGACTGTCTCCTCCGAGACCCCTCCTGTCAGGCGCAGGGCGGAGGTGTGCCTTCCGGATTTGGAGGTGGGTTGGCCGCCTGGTTGGGTGGCAGTGGGTTTGGAAGGCTTGAAACAGGTCCTGGGCTTTGGCGTGCTTGGGGTTCCTTCGAGGCAGGTGCCCAGTCACACACAGCCTCAGGATTGGGCCGCCAGCTGGCCCTGGTCAAGCCCTCCGCATCAGGGCTTCAGGTAGGTGAGAAGGAGTGTGGTGCTGAGGAATCCATGGGGGGCTTCGGGGGCAAGAGTGTTGGTAGCTGGGCTCATCCGCCTCTTTCCCTCCCTCTCTCTTTCTCTCTCTGTCTCTCTGTCTCTCTCTCTCTGTCTCTCTCTCTCTCACTCACACACACACACACACACACACACACACACACACACACACACACATTGAGGAGGCTGAGGGAAATGTCCTTGTGTCGTTTTGAGAAGAGCCTCTCTTGGCAGCAGGGTGCCAGGCTATGGAGGCCTGATTGAAACCAGGTCTGATGTGTTAAGGACTCTTGATTGGTCTCCTCCAGCAAGCTCTCAGGGGAGTTCCCACGTGGCTGCCAAGCTTCAGAGGCTCTCCTGGTCCCTGCTGTGGCTGGCTGGGGCAAGAGCTGCACTGGGCGATCCCCCTCTGGCTAGACCACATCTCCGTGTGGCACGGGGCACTCAAATCCATGGACAAGGAATAAGAGGCATTGAAATGAATGAGCTGAATGGATCCAGAAATGAGTGAAGGTCCATCTCTCGTTCTCTCCCTCGTTCTCTCATTCTCCGTCCCTCTCTTTCTCTCTCTCTCTCTCTCTCTCTCTCTCTCTCTCTCTCTCTCTCTCTCTCTCTCTCTCTCTCTCCAAACACAACCACACGCATACGCATGCAGATAGAGTAGGAAACAATAGCTAGGACGGGGATTGACAAATCCATCCTACGTCTCTCGTGAGCCAATAGCTTGGGTGGGAGTGGGTTGGAAGTGCCAGCCTGGGGATGGCCAGCCTGGGAGTGGATGCTTTTGCCAAGCAGAGTGGATCTGCATGCCGCACACGGGTGCAGGAGAACACCTGGGCAAGTCCATCCACTCCAGACGAAGCATGTCTTTATCCTCATCACTTCCTCCTCGCCAGGCAATTCGGTTGGGTCCGATGGGCTAGGCTCGGCAATCTGGACGGGATGCACGGAGTCCTTCGGCCCGTCTCTTTTCCCGAGGGGCAGCACTCCCGAGCGGGACACCTTCTGTGGGGAGCGCTGAGACGCTCCTGTGTTGGGGTGGAATGGTCAGGACTCCTTTTGGCTGGTCGCTGAGCGAAGTGGATCCATTGCAGTTTCCCAACAAAGGGATCCCATCGGCCATGGCTATCCATCCTGTTTGGCTCCCCTTCGCCTCCCTTGGGTTCCAAGAAGAGGGACTAGACCTCGTAGCATCTGCTCCATGGAAGGAGGGCTGTGGCACCCCCGTCCAGGGCAAGGGTTTGGATCTCGGACCTCCCCAATGCCAGGCATTCCCACAGCCTCACCCTCCCATTTGGCAAGCACCATCTGGATGGCAGTCCAGGGCTTGCTTTCCTGGAAGACCGTTCCTGGGTGTCCCTGGTGAGATGGGAGAGGGCAGGGGCTTCCCATGGGCTGTGTGTCTCCCTCCCAGACCTCTTTCATTTCGTGTGAGCATTTCTCTCCGCAACACTCTGGCTGCCCATGGCACCGTTTTCTGCGCAGGTTGATGGCTGAGTCCGCTTGTGTTGGGGCGAAGGACAGCTGCTTGCTCAGCCAAGCATCTGTCCGTGGACATCGAACGTCTTTCCATGTGTTGCTCTCGGGAAGAGGGCTGCCTGAACGGAGTGGGGCGTTTCGCGCTGAGAAGAGACCCTTTGTCTGGGTCTATGGCCGTGAGGGGTAGCGCTGGGTCTGACGGTGGTTCCAGGGTTGTTTTGGGGAGGCCCTGGATCCTGTGGTCCATCGCGGTTGAACCAACGGACGTCCACGCCCAGCCGGTGGGAGGGCCCCTTCTTTTGCACAGCCTGCCCAGGGGTTGTCATGGAAAGGCGTCCTCAGGATGGCCATGGGGACAGGGCTGAGGAGGACTGTCGAGCTGGTTGGGGTTTGGACTTCTCTAGGCATGCGTGATGGTGTTCCTTTGTCTGGTGCTGGCTGCCGGCTGGCTATGTGGATTTGGCAGTGTTTCTTCAGGCCCCCTCCCCACCTGTGGCCTGGGCGGGTGGGTTTCTGTTCTCGTGCCTGGGTTCCGTGCTGGAGCTGATCCGTGTGGAAGCCCAGGGTGAGCTGGGTTTTGGGATGCGCATCCAGGGGCTGTGAGGCTTCCCCGGGTGGTGCCCAAAGGGAGAGCGAATTGGGAGAGCAGCGGTGCCAGGTGCTGGGCCTTGTGTCTCAAGAGGGCTCAGGAACCTCCCTTCGTCTTTCCCAGGGAGGCTCGGCTCTTCTTTCTACGCACCTGGTGAGATGATGGGAGCTCGAGCCAGGCCGGGCCTATGCAGGCCGCTCTCTTGACGGATCCACCAAAGCTCTGCCTGAGCTTCCTTCCGGCCGCCTGGGGAGAAGGGCTGATTGGGTCGGTTTTGTGTGGTTGGGAGACTCTGTGCCTTGGGAAGCACCAATGGGGATCCAGAGCAGGCACACTCCAGGTGGGGTCAAGAACGTTTGGAAACAAAGGGAGAAAGCGAGACCTGGCCAGATGAACCAAGCCAGAAGGAAAGAATCGAGGCAAGACCTCATGGCAAGGAGTGTGGAATCCCAGGGGCATGATGAAGGGGGAAAACGACTCGTTCCATCCTTCCACACCTGTCTTCCTAACTCCATATGGGCCAGGCTCTATCCACCCGGTAGCAGGCTGGCACACCCTGATGGATTGGGAGCTCAGGATTTCCAGGGCGAGGCATGGCCTAGGTGGGCATCGGCACGAAGAACGCCTTTGAGAGAGGGAGCTAGAGCCCAGGTGGAAGGGCCCTTCTTGGCGGGGGATGGAGCCCCCAGCCTCGTCTGGGCCCCAGCCCAAGCAGCCCCGGGGACTGCTGAGCCCGAGAGAGAAGGCCAGCCTGAGAGGGGCTGTTCGAGCCTATGTCCACACGAGGGCGCCAGGGCCCCTCCCGGCCCCAGGTGCAGCTCCGAGGCTCGAAGAGGTGGGAGTGGCAAGGCTCCAAAGGCGCAGGCTCCAGGTCGGGGGCGGGGGCGGATGGAGGCTTGAGCGGGACGCACCCACAGCAGGCACTCCGAGGATGTGCAGGGGTTTCCTGGGCACCAGGGACTGTCTCCTCCGAGACCCCTCCTGTCAGGCGCAGGGCGGAGGTGTGCCTTCCGGATTTGGAGGTGGGTTGGCCGCCTGGTTGGGTGGCAGTGGGTTTGGAAGGCTTGAAACAGGTCCTGGGCTTTGGCGTGCTTGGGGTTCCTTCGAGGCAGGTGCCCAGTCACACACAGCCTCAGGATTGGGCCGCCAGCTGGCCCTGGTCAAGCCCTCCGCATCAGGGCTTCAGGTAGGTGAGAAGGAGTGTGGTGCTGAGGAATCCATGGGGGGCTTCGGGGGCAAGAGTGTTGGTAGCTGGCTCATCCGCCTCTTTCCCTCCCTCTCTCTTTCTCTCTCTCTCTCTCTCTCTCACACACACACACACACACACCCACACACACATTGAGGAGGCTGAGGGAAATGTCCTTGTGTCGTTCTGAGAAGAGCCTCTCTTGGCAGCAGGGTGCCAGGCTATGGAGGCCTGATTGAAACCAGGTCTGATGCGTTAAGGACTCTTGATTGGTCTCCTCCAGCAAGCTCTCAGGGGAGTTCCTACGTGGCTGCCAAGCTGCAGAGGCTCTCCTGGTCACTGCTGTGGCTGGCTGGGGCAAGAGCTGCACTGGGCCATCCCCCTCTGGCTAGACCACATCTCCGTGTGGCACGGGGCACCCAAATCCATGGACAAGGAATAAGAGGCATTGAAATGAATGAGCTGAATGGATCCAGAAAGGAGTGAAGGTCCATCTCTCGTTCTCTCCCTCATTCTCTCATTCTCCGTCCCTCTCTCTCTTTCTCTCTCTCTCCCTCCCCAAACACACCCACACGCATACGCATGCAGATAGAGTAGGAAACAATAGCTAGGACTGGGATTGACAAATCCATCCTACGTCTCTCGTGAGCCAATAGCTTGGGTGGGAGTGGGTTGGAAGTGCCAGCCTGGGGATGGCCAGCCTGGGAGTGGATGCTTTTGCCGAGCAGAGTGGATCTGCATGCCGCACACGGGTGCAGGAGAGCACCTGGGCAAGTCAATCCACTCCAGACGAAGCATGTCTTTATCCTCATCACTTCCTCCTCGCCAGGGAATTCGGTTGGGTCCGATGGGCTAGGCTCGGCAATCTGGACGGGATGCACGGAGTCCTTGGGCCCGTCTCTTTTCCCGAGGGGCAGCACTCCCGAGCGGGACACCTTCTGTGGGGAGCGCTGAGACGCTCCTGTGTTGGGGTGGAATGGTCAGGACTCCTTTTGGCTGGTCGCTGAGCGAAGTGGATCCATTGCAGTTTCCCAACAAAGGGATCCCATCGGCCATGGCTATCCATCCTGTTTGGCTCCCCTTCGCCTCCCTTGGGTTCCAAGAAGAGGGACTAGACCTCGTAGCATCTGCTCCATGGAAGGAGGGCTGTGGCACCCCCGTCCAGGGCAAGGGTTTGGATCTCGGACCTCCCCAATGCCAGGCATTCCCACAGCCTCACCCTCCCATTTGGCAAGCACCATCTGGATGGCAGTCCAGGGCTTGCTTTCCTGGAAGACCGTTCCTGGGTGTCCCTGGTGAGATGGGAGAGGGCAGGGGCTTCCCATGGGCTGTGTGTCTCCCTCCCAGACCTCTTTCATTTCGTGTGAGCATTTCTCTCCGCAACACTCTGGCTGCCCATGGCACCGTTTTCTGCGCAGGTTGATGGCTGAGTCCGCTTGTGTTGGGGCGAAGGACAGCTGCTTGCTCAGCCAAGCATCTGTCCGTGGACATCGAACGTCTTTCCATGTGTTGCTCTCGGGAAGAGGGCTGCCTGAACGGAGTGGGGCGTTTCGCGCTGAGAAGAGCCCCTTTGTCTGGGTCTATGGCCGTGAGGGGTAGCGCTGGGTCTGACGGTGGTTCCAGGGTTCTTTTGGGGAGGCCCTGGATCCTGTGGTCCATCGCGGTTGAACCAACGGACGTCCACGCCCAGCCGGTGGGAGGGCCCCTTCTTTTGCACAGCCTGCCCAGGGGTTGTCATGGAAAGGCGTCCTCAGGATGGCCATGGGGACAGGGCTGAGGAGGACTGTCGAGCTGTTTGGGGTTTGGACTTCTCTAGGCATGCGTGATGGTGTTCCTTTGTCTGGTGCTGGCTGCCGGCTGGCTATGTGGATTTGGCAGTGTTTCTTCAGGCCCCCTCCCCACCTGTGGCCTGGGCGGGTGGGTTTCTGTTCTCGTGCCTGGGTTCCGTGCTGGAGCTGATCCGTGTGGAAGCCCAGGGTGAGCTGGGTTTTGGGATGCGCATCCAGGGGCTGTGAGGCTTCCCCGGGTGGTGCCCAAAGGGAGAGCGAATTGGGAGAGCAGCGGTGCCAGGTGCTGGGCCTTGTGTCTCAAGAGGGCTCAGGAACCTCCCTTCGTCTTTCCCAGGGAGGCTCGGCTCTTCTTTCTACGCACCTGGTGAGATGATGGGAGCTCGAGCCAGGCCGGGCCTATGCAGGCCGCTCTCTTGACGGATCCACCAAAGCTCTGCCTGAGCTTCCTTCCGGCCGCCTGGGGAGAAGGGCTGATTGGGTCGGTTTTGTGTGGTTGGGAGACTCTGTGCCTTGGGAAGCACCAATGGGGATCCAGAGCAGGCACACTCCAGGTGGGGTCAAGAACGTTTGGAAACAAAGGGAGAAAGCGAGACCTGGCCAGATGAACCAAGCCAGAAGGAAAGAATCGAGGCAAGACCTCATGGCAAGGAGTGTGGAA
Organism: Sus scrofa; assembly: GCF_054392235.1. Classification (NCBI taxonomy): domain Eukaryota; kingdom Metazoa; phylum Chordata; class Mammalia; order Artiodactyla; family Suidae; genus Sus; species Sus scrofa. Next base: position 185,717 of record NC_139388.1, read on the forward strand.
TCCCAGGGGCATGATGAAGGGGGAAAACGACTCGTTCCATCCTTCCACACCTGTCTTCCTAACTCCATATGGGCCAGGCTCTATCCACCCGGTAGCAGGCTGGCACACCCTGATGGATTGGGAGCTCAGGATTTCCAGGGCGAGGCATGGCCTAGGTGGGCATCGGCACGAAGAACGCCTTTGAGAGAGGGAGCTAGAGCCCAGGTGGAAGGGCCCTTCTTGGCGGGGGATGGAGCCCCCAGCCTCGTCTGGGCCCCAGCCCAAGCAGCCCCGGGGACTGCTGAGCCCGAGAGAGAAGGCCAGCCTGAGAGGGGCTGTTCGAGCCTATGGGCCACTCCCGGGCCCAGGTGCAGCTCTGAGGCTCGAAGAGGTGGGAGTGGCAAGGCTCCAAAGGCGCAGGCTCCAGGTCGGGGGCGGGGGCGGATGGAGGCTTGAGCGGGACGCACCCACAGCAGGCACTCCGAGGATGTGCAGGGGTTTCCTGGGCACCAGGGACTGTCTCCTCCGAGACCCCTCCTGTCAGGCGCAGGGCGGAGGTGTGCCTTCAGGATTTGGAGGTGGATTGGCCGCCTGGTTGGGTGGCAGTGGGTTTGGAAGGCTTGAAACAGGTCCTGGGCTTTGGCGTGCTTGGGGTTCCTTCGAGGCAGGTGCCCAGTCACACACAGCCTCAGGATTGGGCCGCCAGCTGGCCCTGGTCAAGCCCTCCGCATCAGGGCTTCAGGTAGGTGAGGAGTGTGGTGCTGAGGAATCCATGGGGGGCTTCGGGGGCAAGAGTGTTGGTAGTTGGGCTCATCCGCCTGTTTCCCTCCCTCTCTATTTTTCTCTCTCTCTCTCTCTCTCTCTCTCTCTCTCTCTCTCTCTCTCTCACACACACACACACACTCACACACACTGAGGAGGCTGAGGGAAATGTCCTTGTGTCGTTTTGAGAAGAGCCTCTCTTGGCAGCAGGGTGCCAGGCTATGGAGGCCTGATTGAAACCAGGTCTGATGCGTTAAGGACTCTTGATTGGTCTCCTCCAGCAAGCTCTCAGGGGAGTTCCCACGTGGCTGCCAAGCTGCAGAGGCTCTCCTGGTCACTGCTGTGGCTGGCTGGGGCAAGAGCTGCACTGGGTGATCCCCCTCTGGCTAGAACGCATCTCCGTGTGGCACGGGGCACCCAAATCCATGGACAAGGAATAAGAGGCATTGAAATGAATGAGCTGAATGGATCCAGAAAGGAGTGAAGGTCCATCTCTCGTTCTCTCCCTCGTTCTCTCATTCTCCGTCCCTCTCTCTCTCTCTCTCTCTCTCTCTCTCTCTCTCTCTCTCTCTCCCTCTCTCTCTCCAAACACACCCACACGCATACGCATGCAGATAGAGTAGGAAACAATAGCTAGGACGGGGATTGACAAATCCATCCTACGTCTCTCGTGAGCCAATAGCTTGGGTGGGAGTGGGTTGGAAGTGCCAGGCTGGGGATGGCCAGCCTGGGAGTGGATGCTTTTGCCGAGCAGAGTGGATCTGCATGCCGCACACGGGTGCAGGAGAACACCTGGGCAAGTCAATCCACTCCAGACGAAGCATGTCTTTATCCTCATCACTTCCTCCTCGCCAGGCAATTCGGTTGGGTCCGATGGGCTAGGCTCGGCAATCTGGACGGGATGCACGGAGTCCTTCGGCCCGTCTCTTTTCCCGAGGGGCAGCACTCCCGAGCGGGACACCTTCTGTGGGGAGCGCTGAGACGCTCCTGTGTTGGGGTGGAATGGTCAGGACTCCTTTTGGCTGGTCGCTGAGCGAAGTGGATCCATTGCAGTTTCCCAACAAAGGGATCCCATCGGCCATGGCTATCCATCCTGTTTGGCTCCCCTTCGCCTCCCTTGGGTTCCAAGAAGAGGGACTAGACCTCGTAGCATCTGCTCCATGGAAGGAGGGCTGTGGCACCCCCGTCCAGGGCAAGGGTTTGGATCTCGGACCTCCCCAATGCCAGGCATTCCCACAGCCTCACCCTCCCATTTGGCAAGCACCATCTGGATGGCAGTCCAGGGCTTGCTTTCCTGGAAGACCGTTCCTGGGTGTCCCTGGTGAGATGGGCGAGGGCAGGGGCTTCCCATGGGCTGTGTGTCTCCCTCCCAGACCTCTTTCATTTCGTGTGAGCATTTCTCTCCGCAACACTGTGGCTGCCCATGGCACCGTTTTCTGCGCAGGTTGATGGCTGAGTCCGCTTGTGTTGGGGCGAAGGACAGCTGCTTGCTCAGCCAAGCATCTGTCCGTGGACATCGAACGTCTTTCCATGTGTTGCTCTCGGGAAGAGGGCTGCCTGAACGGAGTGGGGCGTTTCGCGCTGCGAAGAGCCCCTTTGTCTGGGTCTATGGCCGTGAGGGGTAGCGCTGGGTCTGACGGTGGTTCCAGGGTTCTTTTGGGGAGGCCCTGGATCCTGTGGTCCATCGCGGTTGAACCAACGGACGTCCACGCCCAGCCGGTGGGAGGGCCCCTTCTTTTGCACAGCCTGCCCAGGGGTTGTCATGGAAAGGCGTCCTCAGGATGGCCATGGGGACAGGGCTGAGGAGGCCTGTCGAGCTGGTTGGGGTTTGGACTTCTCTAGGCATGCGTGATGGTGTTCCTTTGTCTGGTGCTGGCTGCTGGCTGGCTATGTGGATTTGGCAGTGTTTCTTCAGGCCCCCTCCCCACCTGTGGCCTGGGCGGGTGGGTCTCTGTTCTCGTGCCTGGGTTCCGTGCTGGAGCTGATCCGTGTGGAAGCCCAGGGTGACCTGGGTTTTGGGATGCGCATCGAGCGTCTGTGAGGCTTCCCCGGGTGGTGCCCAAAGGGAGAGCGAATTGGGAGAGCAGCGGTGCCAGGTGCTGGGCCTTGTGTCTCAAGAGGGCTCAGGAACCTCCCTTTGTCTTTCCCAGGGAGGCTCGGCTCTTCTTTCTACGCACCTGGTGAGATGATGGGAGCTCGAGCCAGGCCGGGCCTATGCAGGCCGCTCTCTTGACGGATCCACCAAAGCTCTGCCTGAGCTTCCTTCCGGCTCCCTGGGGAGAAGGGCTGATTGGGTCGGTTTGGTGTGGTTGGGAGACTCTGTGCCTTGGGAAGCACCAATGGGGATCCAGAGCAGGCACACTCCAGGTGGGGTCAAGAACATTTGGAAACAAAGGGAGAAAGCGAGACCTGGCCAGATGAACCAAGCCAGAAGGAAAGAATCGAGGCAAGACCTCATGGCAAGGAGTGTGGAATCCCAGGGGCATGATGAAGGGGGAAAACGACTCGTTCCATCCTTCCACACCTGTCTTCCTAACTCCATATGGGCCAGGCTCTATCCACCCGGTAGCAGGCTGGCACACCCTGATGGATTGGGAGCTCAGGATTTCCAGGGCGAGGCATGGCCTAGGTGGGCATCGGCACGAAGAACGCCTTTGAGAGAGGGAGCTAGAGCCCAGGTGGAAGGGCCCTTCTTGGCGGGGGATGGAGCCCCCAGCCTCGTCTGGGCCCCAGCCCAAGCAGCCCCGGGGACTGCTGAGCCCGAGAGAGAAGGCCAGCCTGAGAGGGGCTGTTCGAGCCTATGTCCACACGAGGGCGCCAGGGCCCCTCCCGGCCCCAGGTGCAGCTCTGAGGCTCGAAGAGGTGGGAGTGGCAAGGCTCCAAAGGCGCAGGCTCCAGGTCGGGGGCGGGGGCGGATGGAGGCTTGAGCGGGACGCCCCCACAGCAGGCACTCCGAGGATGTGCAGGGGTTTCCTGGGCACCAGGGACTGTCTCCTCCGAGACCCCTCCTGTCAGGCGCAGGGCGGAGGTGTGCCTTCCGGATTTGGAGGTGGGTTGGCCGCCTGGTTGGGTGGCAGTGGGTTTGGAAGGCTTGAAACAGGTCCTGGGCTTTGGCGTGCTTGGGGTTCCTTCGAGGCAGGTGCCCAGTCACACACAGCCTCAGGATTGGGCCGCCAGCTGGCCCTGGTCAAGCGCTCCGCATCAGGGCTTCAGGTAGGTGAGAAGGAGTGTGGTGCTGAGGAATCCATGGGGGGCTTCGGGGGCAAGAGTGTTGGTAGTTGGGCTCATCCGCCTGTTTCCCTCCCTCTCTATTTTTCTCTCTCTCTCTCTCTCTCTCTCACACACACACACACACACACACTCACACACACACTGAGGAGGCTGAGGGAAATATCCTTGTGTCGTTTTGAGAAGAGCCTCTCTTGGCAGCAGGGTGCCAGGCTATGGAGGCCTGATTGAAACCAGGTCTGATGCGTTAAGGACTCTTGATTGGTCTCCTCCAGCAAGCTCTCAGGGGAGTTCCCACGTGGCTGCCAAGCTGCAGAGGCTCTCCTGGTCCCTGCTGTGGCTGGCTGGGGCAAGAGCTGCACTGGGCGATCCCCCTCTGGCTAGACCACATCTCCGTGTGGCACGGGGCACCCAAATCCATGGACAAGGAATAAGAGGCATTGAAATGAATGAGCTGAATGGATCCAGAAATGAGTGAAGGTCCATCTCTCGTTCTCTACCTCTCTCTCTCTCTCTCTCTCTCTCTCTCTCTCTCTCTCTCTCTCTCTCCCTCTCTCTCTCCAAACACACCCACACGCATACGCATGCAGATAGAGTAGGAAACCATAGCTAGGACGGGGATTGACAAATCCATCCTACGTCTCTCGTGAGCCAATAGCTTGGGTGGGAGTGGGTTGGAAGTGCCAGGCTGGGGATGGCCAGCCTGGGAGTGGATGCTTTTGCCGAGCAGAGTGGATCTGCATGCCGCACACGGGTGCAGGAGAACACCTGGGCAAGTCAATCCACTCCAGACGAAGCATGTCTTTATCCTCATCACTTCCTCCTCGCCAGGGAATTCGGTTGGGTCCGATGGGCTAGGCTCGGCAATCTGGACGGGATGCACGGAGTCCTTCGGCCCTTCTCTTTTCCCGAGGGGCAGCACTCCCGAGCGGGACACCTTCTGTGGGGAGCGCTGAGACGCTCCTGTGTTGGGGTGGAATGGTCAGGACTCCTTTTGGCTGGTCGCTGAGCGAAGTGGATCCATTGCAGTTTCCCAACAAAGGGATCCCATCGGCCATGGCTATCCATCCTGTTTGGCTCCCCTTCGCCTCCCTTGGGTTCCAAGAAGAGGGACTAGACCTCGTAGCATCTGCTCCATGGAAGGAGGGCTGTGGCACCCCCGTCCAGGGCAAGGGTTTGGATCTCGGACCTCCCCAATGCCAGGCATTCCCACAGCCTCACCCTCCCATTTGGCAAGCACCATCTGGATGGCAGTCCAGGGCTTGCTTTCCTGGAAGACCGTTCCTGGGTGTCCCTGGTGAGATGGGCGAGGGCAGGGGCTTCCCATGGGCTGTGTGTCTCCCTCCCAGACCTCTTTCATTTCGTGTGAGCATTTCTCTCCGCAACACTGTGGCTGCCCATGGCACCGTTTTCTGCGCAGGTTGATGGCTGAGTCCGCTTGTGTTGGGGCGAAGGACAGCTGCTTGCTCAGCCAAGCATCTGTCCGTGGACATCGAACGTCTTTCCATGTGTTGCTCTCGGGAAGAGGGCTGCCTGAACGGAGTGGGGCGTTTCGCGCTGAGAAGAGCCCCTTTGTCTGGGTCTATGGCCGTGAGGGGTAGCGCTGGGTCTGACGGTGGTTCCAGGGTTCTTTTGGGGAGGCCCTGGATCCTGTGGTCCATCGCGGTTGAACCAACGGACGTCCACGCCCACCCGGTGGGAGGGCCCCTTCTTTTGCACAGCCTGCCCAGGAGTTGTCATGGAAAGGCGTCCTCAGGATGGCCATGGGGACAGGGCTGAGGAGGCCTGTCGAGCTGGTTGGGGTTTGGACTTCTCTAGGCATGCGTGATGGTGTTCCTTTGTCTGGTGCTGGCTGCTGGCTGGCTATGTGGATTTGGCAGTGTTTCTTCAGGCCCCCTCCCCACCTGTGGCCTGGGCGGGTGGGTCTCTGTTCTCGTGCCTGGGTTCCGTGCTGGAGCTGATCCGTGTGGAAGCCCAGGGTGACCTGGGTTTTGGGATGCGCATCGAGCGTCTGTGAGGCTTCCCCGGGTGGTGCCCAAAGGGAGAGCGAATTGGGAGAGCAGCGGTGCCAGGTGCTGGGCCTTGTGTCTCAAGAGGGCTCAGGAACCTCCCTTTGTCTTTCCCAGGGAGGCTCGGCTCTTCTTTCTACGCACCTGGTGAGATGATGGGAGCTCGAGCCAGGCCGGGCCTATGCAGGCCGCTCTCTTGACGGATCCACCAAAGCTCTGCCTGAGCTTCCTTCCGGCTCCCTGGGGAGAAGGGCTGATTGGGTCGGTTTGGTGTGGTTGGGAGACTCTGTGCCTTGGGAAGCACCAATGGGGATCCAGAGCAGGCACACTCCAGGTGGGGTCAAGAACATTTGGAAACAAAGGGAGAAAGCGAGACCTGGCCAGATGAACCAAGCCAGAAGGAAAGAATCGAGGCAAGACCTCATGGCAAGGAGTGTGGAATCCCAGGGGCATGATGAAGGGGGAAAACGACTCGTTCCATCCTTCCACACCTGTCTTCCTAACTCCATATGGGCCAGGCTCTATCCACCCGGTAGCAGGCTGGCACACCCTGATGGATTGGGAGCTCAGGATTTCCAGGGCGAGGCATGGCCTAGGTGGGCATCGGCACGAAGAACGCCTTTGAGAGAGGGAGCTAGAGCCCAGGTGGAAGGGCCCTTCTTGGCGGGGGATGGAGCCCCCAGCCTCGTCTGGGCCCCAGCCCAAGCAGCCCCGGGGACTGCTGAGCCCGAGAGAGAAGGCCAGCCTGAGAGGGGCTGTTCGAGCCTATGTCCACACGAGGGCGCCAGGGCCCCTCCCGGCCCCAGGTGCAGCTCTGAGGCTCGAAGAGGTGGGAGTGGCAAGGCTCCAAAGGCGCAGGCTCCAGGTCGGGGGCGGGGGCGGATGGAGGCTTGAGCGGGACGCCCCCACAGCAGGCACTCCGAGGATGTGCAGGGGTTTCCTGGGCACCAGGGACTGTCTCCTCCGAGACCCCTCCTGTCAGGCGCAGGGCGGAGGTGTGCCTTCCGGATTTGGAGGTGGGTTGGCCGCCTGGTTGGGTGGCAGTGGGTTTGGAAGGCTTGAAACAGGTCCTGGGCTTTGGCGTGCTTGGGGTTCCTTCGAGGCAGGTGCCCAGTCACACACAGCCTCAGGATTGGGCCGCCAGCTGGCCCTGGTCAAGCGCTCCGCATCAGGGCTTCAGGTAGGTGAGAAGGAGTGTGGTGCTGAGGAATCCATGGGGGGCTTCGGGGGCAAGAGTGTTGGTAGTTGGGCTCATCCGCCTGTTTCCCTCCCTCTCTATTTTTCTCTCTCTCTCTCTCTCTCTCTCACACACACACACACACACACTCACACACACACTGAGGAGGCTGAGGGAAATATCCTTGTGTCGTTTTGAGAAGAGCCTCTCTTGGCAGCAGGGTGCCAGGCTATGGAGGCCTGATTGAAACCAGGTCTGATGCGTTAAGGACTCTTGATTGGTCTCCTCCAGCAAGCTCTCAGGGGAGTTCCCACGTGGCTGCCAAGCTGCAGAGGCTCTCCTGGTCCCTGCTGTGGCTGGCTGGGGCAAGAGCTGCACTGGGCGATCCCCCTCTGGCTAGACCACATCTCCGTGTGGCACGGGGCACCCAAATCCATGGACAAGGAATAAGAGGCATTGAAATGAATGAGCTGAATGGATCCAGAAATGAGTGAAGGTCCATCTCTCGTTCTCTACCTCTCTCTCTCTCTCTCTCTCTCTCTCTCTCTCTCTCTCTCTCTCTCCCTCTCTCTCTCCAAACACACCCACACGCATACGCATGCAGATAGAGTAGGAAACCATAGCTAGGACGGGGATTGACAAATCCATCCTACGTCTCTCGTGAGCCAATAGCTTGGGTGGGAGTGGGTTGGAAGTGCCAGGCTGGGGATGGCCAGCCTGGGAGTGGATGCTTTTGCCGAGCAGAGTGGATCTGCATGCCGCACACGGGTGCAGGAGAACACCTGGGCAAGTCAATCCACTCCAGACGAAGCATGTCTTTATCCTCATCACTTCCTCCTCGCCAGGGAATTCGGTTGGGTCCGATGGGCTAGGCTCGGCAATCTGGACGGGATGCACGGAGTCCTTCGGCCCTTCTCTTTTCCCGAGGGGCAGCACTCCCGAGCGGGACACCTTCTGTGGGGAGCGCTGAGACGCTCCTGTGTTGGGGTGGAATGGTCAGGACTCCTTTTGGCTGGTCGCTGAGCGAAGTGGATCCATTGCAGTTTCCCAACAAAGGGATCCCATCGGCCATGGCTATCCATCCTGTTTGGCTCCCCTTCGCCTCCCTTGGGTTCCAAGAAGAGGGACTAGACCTCGTAGCATCTGCTCCATGGAAGGAGGGCTGTGGCACCCCCGTCCAGGGCAAGGGTTTGGATCTCGGACCTCCCCAATGCCAGGCATTCCCACAGCCTCACCCTCCCATTTGGCAAGCACCATCTGGATGGCAGTCCAGGGCTTGCTTTCCTGGAAGACCGTTCCTGGGTGTCCCTGGTGAGATGGGCGAGGGCAGGGGCTTCCCATGGGCTGTGTGTCTCCCTCCCAGACCTCTTTCATTTCGTGTGAGCATTTCTCTCCGCAACACTGTGGCTGCCCATGGCACCGTTTTCTGCGCAGGTTGATGGCTGAGTCCGCTTGTGTTGGGGCGAAGGACAGCTGCTTGCTCAGCCAAGCATCTGTCCGTGGACATCGAACGTCTTTCCATGTGTTGCTCTCGGGAAGAGGGCTGCCTGAACGGAGTGGGGCGTTTCGCGCTGCGAAGAGCCCCTTTGTCTGGGTCTATGGCCGTGAGGGGTAGCGCTGGGTCTGACGGTGGTTCCAGGGTTCTTTTGGGGAGGCCCTGGATCCTGTGGTCCATCGCGGTTGAACCAACGGACGTCCACGCCCACCCGGTGGGAGGGCCCCTTCTTTTGCACAGCCTGCCCAGGAGTTGTCATGGAAAGGCGTCCTCAGGATGGCCATGGGGACAGGGCTGAGGAGGCCTGTCGAGCTGGTTGGGGTTTGGACTTCTCTAGGCATGCGTGATGGTGTTCCTTTGTCTGGTGCTGGCTGCTGGCTGGCTATGTGGATTTGGCAGTGTTTCTTCAGGCCCCCTCCCCACCTGTGGCCTGGGCGGGTGGGTTTCTGTTCTCGTGCCTGGGTTCCGTGCTGGAGCTGATCCGTGTGGAAGCCCAGGGTGACCTGGGTTTTGGGATGCACATCGAGCGTCTGTGAGGCTTCCCCAGGTGGTGCCCAAAGGGAGAGCGAATTGGGAGAGCAGCGGTGCCAGGTGCTGGGCCTTGTCTCTCAAGAGGGCTCAGGAACCTCCCTTTGTCTTTCCCAGGGCGGCTCGGCTCTTCTTTCTACGCACCTGGTGAGATGATGGGAGCTCGAGCCAGGCCGGGCCTATGCAGGCCGCTCTCTTGACGGATCCACCAAAGCTCTGCCTGAGCTTCCTTCCGGCTCCCTGGGGAGAACGGCTGATTGGGTCGGTTTGGTGTGGTTGGGAGACTCTGTGCCTTGGGAAGCACCAATGGGGATCCAGAGCAGGCACACTCCAGGTGGGGTCAAGAACGTTTGGAAACAAAGGGAGAAAGCGAGACCTGGCCAGATGAACCAAGCCAGAAGGAAAGAATCGAGGCAAGACCTCATGGCAAGGAGTGTGGAATCCCAGGGGCATGATGAAGGGGGAAAACGACTCGTTCCATCCTTCCACACCTGTCTTCCTAACTCCATATGGGCCAGGCTCTATCCACCCGGTAGCAGGCTGGCACACCCTGATGGATTGGGAGCTCAGGATTTCCAGGGCGAGGCATGGCCTAGGTGGGCATCGGCACGAAGAACGCCTTTGAGAGAGGGAGCTAGAGCCCAGGTGGAAGGGCCCTTCTTGGCGGGGGATGGAGCCCCCAGCCTCGTCTGGGCCCCAGCCCAAGCAGCCCCGGGGACTGCTGAGCCCGAGAGAGAAGGCCAGCCTGAGAGGGGCTGTTCAAGCCTATGTCCACACGAGGGCGCCAGGGCCCCTCCCGGCCCCAGGTGCAGCTCTGAGGCTCGAAGAGGTGGGAGTGGCAAGGCTCCAAAGGCGCAGGCTCCAGGTCGGGGGCGGGGGCGGATGGAGGCTTGAGCGGGACGCACCCACAGCAGGCACTCCGAGGATGTGCAGGGGTTTCCTGGGCACCAGGGACTGTCTCCTCCGAGACCCCTCCTGTCAGGCGCAGGGCGGAGGTGTGCCTTCCGGATTTGGAGGTGGGTTGGCCGCCTGGTTGGGTGGCAGTGGGTTTGGAAGGCTTGAAACAGGTCCTGGGCTTTGGCGTGCTTGGGGTTCCTTCGAGGCAGGTGCCCAGTCACACACAGCCTCAGGATTGGGCCGCCAGCTGGCCCTGGTCAAGCCCTCCGCATCAGGGCTTCAGGTAGGTGAGAAGGAGTGTGGTGCTGAGGAATCCATGGGGGGCTTCGGGGGCAAGAGTGTTGGTAGTTGGGCTCATCCGCCTGTTTCCCTCCCTCTCTATTTTTCTCTCTCTCTCTCTCTCTCTCTCTCTCTCTCTCACACACACACACACACACACACACACACACACTGAGGAGGCTGAGGGAAATATCCTTGTGTCGTTTTGAGAAGAGCCTCTCTTGGCAGCAGGGTGCCAGGCTATGGAGGCCTGATTGAAACCAGGTCTGATGCGTTAAGGACTCTTGATTGGTCTCCTCCAGCAAGCTCTCAGGGGAGTTCCCACCTGGCTGCCAAGCTGCAGAGGCTCTCCTGGCCCCTGCTGTGGCTGGGGCAAGAGCTGCACTGGGCGATCCCCCTCTGGCTAGACCACATCTCCGTGTGGCACGGGGCACCCAAATCCATGGACAAGGAATAAGAGGCATTGAAATGAATGAGCTGAATGGATCCAGAAAGGAGTGAAGGTCCATCTCTCGTTCTCTCCCTCGTTCTCTCATTCTCCGTCCCTCTCTCTCTCTCTCTCTCTCTCTCTCCAAACACACCCACACGCATACACATGCAGATAGAGTAGGAAACAATAGCTAGGACGGGGATTGACAAATCCATCCTACGTCTCTCGTGAGCCAATAGCTTGGGTGGGAGTGGGTTGGAAGTGCCAGCCTGGGGATGGCCAGCCTGGGAGTGGATGCTTTTGCCGAGCAGAGTGGATCTGCATGCCGCACACGGGTGCAGGAGAACACCTGGGCAAGTCAATCCACTCCAGACGAAGCATGTCTTTATCCTCATCACTTCCTCCTCGCCAGGGAATTCGGTTGGGTCCGATGGGCTAGGCTCGGCAATCTGGACGGGATGCACGGAGTCCTTCGGCCCTTCTCTTTTCCCGAGGGGCAGCACTCCCGAGCGGGACACCTTCTGTGGGGAGCGCTGAGACGCTCCTGTGTTGGGGTGGAATGGTCAGGACTCCTTTTGGCTGGTCGCTGAGCGAAGTGGATCCATTGCAGTTTCCCAACAAAGGGATCCCATCGGCCATGGCTATCCATCCTGTTTGGCTCCCCTTCGCCTCCCTTGGGTTCCAAGAAGAGGGACTAGACCTCGTAGCATCTGCTCCATGGAAGGAGGGCTGTGGCACCCCCGTCCAGGGCAAGGGTTTGGATCTCGGACCTCCCCAATGCCAGGCATTCCCACAGCCTCACCCTCCCATTTGGCAAGCACCATCTGGATGGCAGTCCAGGGCTTGCTTTCCTGGAAGACCGTTCCTGGGTGTCCCTGGTGAGATGGGCGAGGGCAGGGGCTTCCCATGGGCTGTGTGTCTCCCTCCCAGACCTCTTTCATTTCGTGTGAGCATTTCTCTCCGCAACACTGTGGCTGCCCATGGCACCGTTTTCTGCGCAGGTTGATGGCTGAGTCCGCTTGTGTTGGGGCGAAGGACAGCTGCTTGCTCAGCCAAGCATCTGTCCGTGGACATCGAACGTCTTTCCATGTGTTGCTATCGGGAAGAGTGCTGCCTGAACGGAGTGGGGCATTTCGCGCTGAGAAGAGACCCTTTGTCTGGGTCTATGGCCGTGAGGGGTAGCGCTGGGTCTGACGGTGGTTCCAGGGTTCTTTTGGGGAGGCCCTGGATCCTGTGGTCCATCGCGGTTGAACCAACGGACGTCCACGCCCACCCGGTGGGAGGGCCCCTTCTTTTGCACAGCCTGCCCAGGGGTTGTCATGGAAAGGCGTCCTCAGGATGGCCATGGGGACAGGGCTGAGGAGGCCTGTCGAGCTGGTTGGGGTTTGGACTTCTCTAGGCATGCGTGATGGTGTTCCTTTGTCTGGTGCTGGCTGCTGGCTGGCTATGTGGATTTGGCAGTGTTTCTTCAGGCCCCCCCCCACCTGTGGCCTGGGCGGGTGGGTCTCTGTTTTCGTGCCTGGGTTCCGTGCTGGAGCTGATCCGTGTGGAAGCCCAGGGTGACCTGGGTTTTGGGATGCGCATCGAGCATCTGTGAGGCTTCCCCGGGTGGTGCCCAAAGGGAGAGCGAATTGGGAGAGCAGCGGTGCCAGGCGCTGGGCCTTGTCTCTCAAGAGGGCTCAGGAACCTCCCTTTGTCTTTCCCAGGGAGGCTCGGCTCTTCTTTCTACGCACCTGGTGAGATGATGGGAGCTCGAGCCAGGCCGGGCCTATGCAGGCCGCTCTCTTGACGGATCCACCAAAGCTCTGCCTGAGCTTCCTTCCGGCTCCCTGGGGAGAAGGGCTGATTGGGTCGGTTTGGTGTGGTTGGGAGACTCTGTGCCTTGGGAAGCACCAATGGGGATCCAGAGCAGGCACACTCCAGGTGGGGTCAAGAACATTTGGAAACAAAGGGAGAAAGTGAGACCTGGCCAGATGAACCAAGCCAGAAGGAAAGAATCGAGGCAAGACCTCATGGCAAGGAGTGTGGAATCCCAGGGGCATGATGAAGGGGGAAAACGACTCGTTCCATCCTTCCACACCTGTCTTCCTAACTCCATATGGGCCAGGCTCTATCCACCCGGTAGCAGGCTGGCACACCCTGATGGATTGGGAGCTCAGGATTTCCAGGGCGAGGCATGGCCTAGGTGGGCATCGGCACGAAGAACGCCTTTGAGAGAGGGAGCTAGAGCCCAGGTGGAAGGGCCCTTCTTGGCGGGGGATGGAGCCCCCAGCCTCGTCTGGGCCCCAGCCCAAGCAGCCCCGGGGACTGCTGAGCCCGAGAGAGAAGGCCAGCCTGAGAGGGGCTGTTCAAGCCTATGTCCACACGAGGGCGCCAGGGCCCCTCCCGGCCCCAGGTGCAGCTCTGAGGCTCGAAGAGGTGGGAGTGGCAAGGCTCCAAAGGCGCAGGCTCCAGGTCGGGGGCGGGGGCGGATGGAGGCTTGAGCGGGACGCCCCCACAGCAGGCACTCCGAGGATGTGCAGGGGTTTCCTGGGCACCAGGGACTGTCTCCTCCGAGACCCCTCCTGTCAGGCGCAGGGCGGAGGTGTGCCTTCCGGATTTGGAGGTGGGTTGGCCGCCTGGTTGGGTGGCAGTGGGTTTGGAAGGCTTGAAACAGGTCCTGGGCTTTGGCGTGCTTGGGGTTCCTTCGAGGCAGGTGCCCAGTCACACACAGCCTCAGGATTGGGCCGCCAGCTGGCCCTGGTCAAGCCCTCCGCATCAGGGCTTCAGGTAGGTGAGAAGGAGTGTGGTGCTGAGGAATCCATGGGGGGCTTCGGGGGCAAGAGTGTTGGTAGCTGGGCTCATCCGTCTGTTTCCCTCCCTCTCTATTTTTCTCTCTCTCTCTCTCTCTCTCTCTCTCTCTCGCACACACACACACACACACACACACACACACACACACACACACACACTGAGGAGGCTGAGGGAAATGTCCTTGTGTCGTTTTGAGAAGAGCCTCTCTTGGCAGCAGGGTGCCAGGCTATGGAGGCCTGATTGAAACCAGGTCTGATGCGTTATGGACTCTTGATTGGTCTCCTCCAGCAAGCTCTCAGGGGAGTTCCCACCTGGGTGCCAAGCTGCAGAGGCTCTCCTGGTCCCTGCTGTGGCTGGCTGGGGCAAGAGCTGCACTGGGCGATCCCCCTCTGGCTAGACCACATCTCCGTGTGGCACGGGGCACCCAAATCCATGGACAAGGAATAAGAGGCATTGAAATGAATGAGCTGAATGGATCCAGAAAGGAGTGAAGGTCCATCTCTCGTTCTCTCCCTCGTTCTCTCATTCTCCGTCCCTCTCTCTCTCTCTCTCTCTCCCTCCCTCCCTCTTTCCAAACACACCCACACGCATACACATGCAGATACAGTAGGAAACAATAGCTAGGACGGGGATTGACAAATCCATCCTACGTCTCTCGTGAGCCAATAGCTTGGGTGGGAGTGGGTTGGAAGTGCCAGCCTGGGGATGGCCAGCCTGGGAGTGGATGCTTTTGCCGAGCAGAGTGGATCTGCATGCCGCACACGGGTGCAGGAGAACACCTGGGCAAGTCAATCCACTCCAGACGAAGCATGTCTTTATCCTCATCACTTCCTCCTCGCCAGGCAATTCGGTTGGGTCCGATGGGCTAGGCTCGGCAATCTGGACGGGATGCACGGAGTCCTTCGGCCCTTCTCTTTTCCCGAGGGGCAGCACTCCTGAGCGGGACACCTTCTGTGGGGAGCGCTGAGACGCTCCTTTGTTGGGGTGGAATGGTCAGGACTCCTTTTGGCTGGTCGCTGAGCGAAGTGGATCCATTGCAGTTTCCCAACAAAGGGATCCCATCGGCCATGGCTATCCATCCTGTTTGGCTCCCCTTCGCCTCCCTTGGGTTCCAAGAAGAGGGACTAGACCTCGTAGCATCTGCTCCATGGAAGGAGGGCTGTGGCACCCCCGTCCAGGGCAAGGGTTTGGATCTCGGACCTCCCCAATGCCAGGCATTCCCACAGCCTCACCCTCCCATTTGGCAAGCACCATCTGGATGGCAGTCCAGGGCTTGCTTTCCTGGAAGACCATTCCTGGGTGTCCCTGGTGAGATGGGCGAGGGCAGGGGCTTCCCATGGGCTGTGTGTCTCCCTCCCAGACCTCTTTCATTTCGTGTGAGCATTTCTCTCCGCAACACTGTGGCTGCCCATGGCACCGTTTTCTGCGCAGGTTGATGGCTGAGTCCGCTTGTGTTGGGGCGAAGGACAGCTGCTTGCTCAGCCAAGCATCTGTCCGTGGACATCGAATGTCTTTCCATGTGTTGCTCTCGGGAAGAGGGCTGCCTGAGCGGAGTGGGGCGTTTTGTGCTGAGAAGAGAGCTTTTGTCTGGGTCTATGGCCGTGAGGGGTAGCGCTGGGTCTGACGGTGGTTCCAGGGTTCTTTTGGGGAGGCCCTGGATCCTGTGGTCCATCGCGGTTGAACCAACGGACGTCCACGCCCACCCGGTGGGAGGGCCCCTTCTTTTGCACAGCCTGCCCAGGGGTTGTCATGGAATGGCGTCCTCAGGATGGCCATGGGGACAGGGCTGAGGAGGACTGTCGAGCTGTTTCGGGTTTGGACTTCCCTAGGCATGCGTGATGGTGTTCCTTTGTCTGGTGCTGGCTGCTGGCTGGCTATGTGGATTTGGCAGTGTTTCTTCAGGCCCCCTCCCCACCTGTGGCCTGGGCGGGTGGGTCTCTGTTTTCGTGCCTGGGTTCCGTGCTGGAGCTGATCCGTGTGGAAGCCCAGGTTGACCTGGGTTTTGGGATGCGCATCGAGCATCTGTGAGGCTTCCTGGGGTGGTGCCCAAAGGGAGAGCGAATTGGGAGAGCAGCGGTGCCAGGCGCTGGGCCTTGTGTCTCAAGAGGGCTCAGGAACCTCCCTTCGTCTTTCCCAGGGAGGCTCGGCTCTTCTTTCTACGCACCTGGTGAGATGATGGGAGCTCGAGCCAGGCCGGGCCTATGCAGGCCGCTCTCTTGACGGATCCACCAAAGCTCTGCCTGAGCTTCCTTCCGGCCGCCTGGGGAGAAGGGCTGATTGGGTCGGTTTTGTGTGGTTGGGAGACTCTGTGCCTTGGGAAGCACAAATGGGGATCCAGAGCAGGCACACTCCAGGTGGGGTCAAGAACGTTTAGAAACAAAGGGAGAAAGCGAGACCTGGCCAGATGAACCAAGCCAGAAGGAAAGAATCGAGGCAAGACCTCATGGCACGGAATATGGAATCCAAAGCCATTAGTGATAAATTAATCTGGGATTATTGGTATCACCCAGCAGTCTGATATGGAGTTCCCTCCTCGTCGCTTGGGTTTATAATGTGTTTGTTTTACTGCTCTGGCTGTTGCAAGAGCTGCATTGGCAGATCACACTTTAGCCAGACATCATCCCATTGTCGCAAGTGTCACCCAATCCATTTATAGAAGCAGATATTGTGAACAATGAGCTGCATTGATAATGTAGTCAGTTAATTCATATATACATATATAAATATAAATGTCTTCATATATATATATATATATATATATATACACACACTAACACAGATATATATCATAGATATCTCTGCAGAAATCTCAGTGAATGGATAGGTAAAGCAGTCATAAAGGCTATTCTGACCCAATATCTCAGGTGGAATAAGGTTTTATGTCAAGCCTGGGGGGGTCCAGTGTAGGAGTGGATTCATTTCCTGGACTGTTGGTATCTGCATGTCACACATGGGTACAGAAAAAAAACTGGGGATGTAAAAAAATAAAAATAATGTTTTTACAGAAATTTCATACAAGTTAGGTACACCTTCTCTGAGGGTCCCTGAGCTGCTAATATTGTTGGTTTTTTATATCATTTATTATTATCAATTATCACTGATTCATGTGATCGTAAAGCAATCCCATCATACGTGTATGAACATATACCTCCTTACATTATCCTCCTTTTGCTTCCAAATAGTGTGGCTAGTTATACATCCTTGTGATAAGCAGCAGGAACTCTATGTCTTGCAGTTTTGGACATATTTTGTTGAGCATTAGAGTTTGTCTTATTATCTATGTGGCTGCCAATGGCATTTTCTTGTCCCCCCCTTTTTTTAGCTGGGTATTCTTAAATTGGTTATTCTATTCTCTATGAATGAGCGATGGTGTTCCTTGTCCCAGTGCTGGATGCCCTGTATATATCTGGTTGTGGGAAAGTTCTATTCAGGTCTTTCCCCCTTTTTTTCATTTGAGTTGTTGGTTGTGTGTTTCTTTTGTTTGGTATCAGTTGTTGAACTGTTAATTCTGGAAGCCCATCCTGGGCTGGGTTTTGGGATGTGTATAAAGTACCTGTGCCGTGTACATGGTCAGATGCAAAAACTGTCATATTTTGGAGAGCAATTGAGAGAATTGTCTCTCAAGAGGTCTCATGAAACTCCATCCTTTTCTTTCCGTGGGAGCCTCTTCTCTTCTTTCTATGCATCTTGTATGAAAACGTGACCTAAAGCCAGATTGGGCATATTCAGGATGGTATATGGACTGTCAAAAAGAAAGCTCTCCTAGAGATCCCTTCTTGCCCCCTCAGTAGAAATTCTGTTTTTAGCACTGTGGTTGGTTTGGTAAACACTGTGACTTTATAACACCGATGGGGAGATACTTCATGTATCCTCCAGCTAGGGTCAATACATTTAGAAAGACAGAGGGAAAGAGCAAAACAAACAAAAAAAAAATTAGGAAATAAGGACAGATTTTACTCTGTGAATGAAAGAATCACAGTTTGGAAATTATGAAAAAAATCAAACGTTGCATAACCACACACCTATATTCATAAATACATAAGTGCAGGGCTATATAAAAATGGAAGAAGGCTGGAATCACATCACTAGTCGGGAGAAGAGGGTTGACACAGCCAGGCATGGCCTCCAGGCTCTGAAAGACTTTAAGAGAGAAATAGCCCACATGGGAGGGCACTTCTTTGTCTTTCCTGAAAGCAGGGGATGGAGACCCAACCTGCATATGGGCCACAGAATTGAAGCCCTGGGGAGTGCTGAGTCAGAGAGAGGAAGAAATCCCAAGAGCGACTGTTAGAGCCAATGTCCACATGAGGGCGCCAGAGTCCCTTCTGGCCGCAGGTGCAGCTCTGAGGCTCTAACAGGTTACAGCTCCAAGGCTCAAAATGTGCAGGCTCAGAGATGGAACTGATGGTGTCTTGACTGGAACCCACAGCAAGCAAGCAGAAGATTTTTGGGTGTTTCCTGGGCACCAGGGTCTCTCCTCCCCAAGATGCCTCATGTCAGGCAGATAGCACAGGAGTCCCTTCAGGATTTGGAGGTGGATTGGCAGCCTGGTTGGATGCCAGTGGCCTTGAATGCTTGAAGCATTCCCTGGGTTTTGGCATGCCTTGTGTGCCTCTAGAGGCAGGCCCCAAGACACACACACAGCATTGGTTTTTTATTGAGAGCTGGCCATTTTCAAGCTGCTGACAATCAGGGATTGATGTAGTGGAGAAAGAAGGTGGTGCTGAAGAATCAGCGGGGGACTTTGGTGGCATTAGGGTGGTCAGCTTGGCTAATCCCTGTGCTCTTTGCCATCAGGAGCCTGGGGGAAATTTCCTTCTTGTCTTTCTACATGAGCATGGGGATTTGAACAGAGAGGTATGGCTGATCCAGAAATACCTGGCTTGAGACTCTTTTCCAGAATTGGCGAGTGAAGCTTGACTTCAGGAACACTTGGCTTCTGGTTGTGCAAGGTAGAAGTGTTTAAAAACTGTGTTTCTTTGGGATGGTCTGTGATCTTCCCTGGGCCTTTTCTCTCCAGAAATCTTCTCCTCCACAAGCTCATTATTCCCTGCCACCTGAGCCTCTTCCTCCTGTGTCAACCCCAGTGACAAAGAATGCAGCCAAATCCAGGTAATGTGTAGAAATGCTGGATGATCTTTGGTTTCAAGCTGGTTCCAGGCCTGAAGGGTGCTGCCTGATTCAAATACTACATGCATGATTTCCAAAGGTGTGTATATTGTCTGAGTTTAAAGAGTGGGTGTGGGTCAGTGTGGGGATAATTGCCCTGCTGAATTTGAGATAGTCATAACCACACCTATAATGTATTTCAGTAGGCAGAGAGGGAGAGAAGGAAATTTCACTGGCAGGAGCAGCAGGCCAGAGCAGAGCAGGGTTCTGCTGAGGCATGCAGAGGAAGGGCTGGGAGCTGCTGTTAGAGCCCATGTCACAACAGATGACACTAGAGAACCAGCAGATACCCACCTGCAACCTCCCTTTCTGGACCTTCAGATTCACATATAAAGTTGGAGATGGACTGTGGAAGCCAAAAGGGTGCCCAGAGCTGGTTTCAGGGCACCTCCAAATCTCTGGAAAATTTGTCTCATCTCAAAAAAAGGGTCATAGTTCTGCAACGCATGTCAGGTTCACTTCCTCACTGCTCAGATGGCCCAATAGCTAGGGAATTGGACAGGCTGATTTGGGTCTGAGTCTCCTTTGTTTCTTTGTTTTTTGCTTTTTAGGGCAGCATTCACAGCACTTGTAAGTGCCCAGGCTAGAGGTCAAATTGGAGCTACAGCTGCTGGCCTATACCACAGCCACATCAACATGGGATCCAAAATATGTCTGTGACCTACACCACGACTTGCAGAAATGCCAGATCCTTAACCCACTGAGTGAGGCCAAGGAAAGAATCTGCAACCTCATGGTTACAAGTCGGATTCATTTCCACTGCTCCACAATGGGAACTCCTCCTGGAACAGCTCTGGACCCAGAGACACCTGGCTTGCTTTTTGCCCATACAGTTTGCTAGGATCAGGCTAGTCCTTGTGAAATTGAGCTTCCAGGTATATGTATTTATTTTGAGTGCACTGTGTCATCCCAGTTGTTTTTGGGGTCAAGCTGTGCTCATACCCATGCCCTTCCTCTCTAGAAATTTCCTCATGCTTTTTATTCCCTACCACCTGAAACATTTCATCCTTTGCCAGACACTGGAAACAAAGATATCTGCAACAAGATAATGTGAATAAAGGACAGGTGGTTCTTAGTTTCATGCTGGTTCCTAGGGCTTAAGAGAGCTGATTTTTTTCAGAGCCTGCTTACATGTCTTAAGTGGGGTCATTGATTTCAGTTTGTGTGGTAATGTCATGGGGGGTGAGTGTCTTTCCCAAATGTGAGATAGTCATACCCCAGCCCATAGTGTGTTTCATTGCTCCAAAAGGGAGAACAGTAAGGACATCCTGCTGACAAGTGCCCCAGGCCAGAGAAGATGAGGCTTCTGCTGAGGGAGGCAGAGGAAGGTCTGAGAGATGCTGCTGTTCGAGCATTTGTCCGCCAGCGGGCGCCAGAGCAGAGCGGAGCACTATGTACCTGCTTGTTGTATCTCTGGGCTCAGAAGGAATTGGAGTTTCACTCATGGATCTTCAAGGGTGATTCCTGGAGCCTGGCATTTGTGTTCCTGGTACCGCTCACCCTGTGCTCAATTGGCCTCAACTCATTGAGGGGACAGAGTTCTGCCACCACAAGTCTAATTGAATTTTGCTCTGTTGGGGTGGCCACAAGATTAGAGAAATGGACAAGTTTCCTGGGGTCTGAGTGTCCTTTGCTTGTTTGGCAGCAATTCTGGACCCAGAAACACCTGGCTTCAATGTTAGACTTGCAGATCGTTCAAATAACCCTGGTGGCGAGTTTGGCTTCTGGAAAGCTGGGATTCTGGTCATGAATGCAGTGTCCACCTGTGGTGGTTTTGGGGGCATGGGCTGTACCCATGGCTGGGTTTTTCTCTCCAGATTTCTGCACAACTTTCATCTTCCCTCTGCACTTGCCTGAGTTTCTGCAGCCTCTTCAAGACAAGTATTTGAAGGAAGTTCTCTCAATCCATGTAAGGTGAATCACAGTTGGGTTGTTGAGGACTCCAAGCAGACTCCTAGGGAGGAAGGCTGCCAATTGGAAGCCTGCTGCCCTGACATAAATAGCAGGGTTGTTTATTTCAGGGAGTGAGCTAAAGTAATGTGGGTTGAGTGGCTTGGAAAACTGTGAA
The DNA here is from genome assembly GCF_054392235.1 of Sus scrofa. NCBI lineage: Eukaryota > Metazoa > Chordata > Mammalia > Artiodactyla > Suidae > Sus > Sus scrofa. The sequence goes on from NC_139388.1 coordinate 206,531, forward strand.
AGTGTCATGCCCTGTATATCGTGCATTTGAGTGTGATGAGTGGGAGTGGAGGAAATAAATCTCACTTGTGAGGAGTTCCTGTTGTGGCTCGGTGGTTAACAAATCTGAATAGGAACCACAAGTTTATGGTTTTGACCCCTTAGTGAGGAGCTCAGTGGGTTAAGAATCTGGCATTGCCATGAGCTGTAGTGAAGGTCACAGATGCTGCTCAGATCCCCTGTTGCTGTGGCTCTGGCGTAGGCCAGAAGCAACAGCTCCAATTAGACATCTAGCCTGAGAACCTCCATATGCCACCAGCGTAGTCCCTAGAATAGACAGAATGACAGCTGCGGGGAGCCAAGGCGATGCTAGGACTCAAAAAAAAAGACCTTGCCTGATGGCAAAAAATACCTGAAGGCAGGTTCCTAACCAGGGAAGGGAGCTCACCTGAATGGTACATGGCAAAGATTGTCCTCTGGACAGGATGAAAGCCTGCCTGTGTGGTACAAGCTGAGGACAGGCCTCAGGTTACACAGCTCTCATTTTGATATTGATGAAAAAGAATTGGGGCTTTCTTGGGAAAACAATTTCCATGTTTGCACCAGAGAACATGGATTGTTTCTCAGGTGACCTACTCTTTCCTGTTGTTTTATTTGTTATTCAGGTTTCCTCAGGCTGTCCTGATTATTTCCTTATTATTCTTATTTTCCATTCTTATTTTCCTGTGGTGATTTGTGATTTAACAAAATTACTATAATAAGAATTTCATTCTATGGGACTCTCCCCTATTTAAATCCAACTTGATGAAACATAGTGTTTATCTACTAACCAGTTATACAGTAAACTTTAGAGTTAGTTTAATGAGGTTCATAAAAGTGAGACATATATTATTCTTGATCAAAAGAAACCCAGCTGTGAGTTTTGTCCTTGTCTTTAGAAAGTTTTAGTGGCAGCTGGCTAAGTTGATTTGTATTTTCTCACACTGTCTCCCTGCCAAGGACACTTTGAAGATAGACACTATTATAAAGACAGGATTTTTTTGTGTTTATAACTTCTTCAGCTTGTGGGAACTAGCTGGCCATGAGATGGTTTGTACTGGGTCTCCTCTTTTCCACATAATACGTTGTGTCTGTTTGTCCTTGAATTGTTCTCACTAAATTTAGTTAGATTAAAGATTTTAAAACATGACATATTGCTGCTGTACTATGTGACCAAAAAACAAGGTCTAATAGTTAACCAATGTACTTTTAACACTATGAACTAATTTGTAGTGAAAAACTCTCTATATAATTAACCATTTATGCAAATAAAATTTGAGCAGTCCACCGCCCTAAAAGAAGGGACAAAGAGGCTGTCTCCGTTCTTTTGCCTAAGCTGTCCATCTCTGATTGGGATGTATACTCCCTGGCTGCTGGAGCTGGCCTCTGGCAGACAGCAAGAAAGGGAAGGAAGGAAGGAGAGAGAAGAGAGACTAGGAGAGAGAAAAGTAGAAAGGTAGGAAGGAAGGAAGGAAGGAAGGAAGGAAGGAAGGAAGGAAGGAAGGAAGGAAGAAAGAAAGAAGGAAAGAAGGAAAGAAAAAAAAGAAAAAGGAAGAAAGAAAAGAAAGGAAGAAAAAGAAGGAAGGAAAGAAGGAAAGAAAGAAGGAAGGAAGGAAGGAAGGAAAGAAAGAAAAAAAGAAAAGAAAATCTCACTTGCAAGTATTCCAGGTGAATGTAGAGCAGGGTTCTTCTGAGGGAGTCAGATTTGGTGTTAGGGCCCCTGCCCAGCAGATGGTGCCAGAGTGAGAGCAGAGTTCCTGCCCCACCCAACCACATCCCCTCCACAGCTCCATGACTGCATTGACAGGCTCAGATTCAGAGTGGAAAGGGATTGGTGGAGGCCCAATACGTTCAGATATTTTCCTTTGGGTACATGGTTCAGTGGACACCGTGGACCAGTGTGCCTCAACTCAGAGAAGGACTGAGTTTCTTCCACCCTATCTCAGGTTCAATCTCTGGACAATCATGTGGCCCAATATCTAGAGAGTTTGTCAGGCTCCCTGGGGCCTGAGTGCCCATTGCTTTTTTGAAGTACAACACTGGACCCAGAAATTCCAAAACATAAGTGTTTTGGAATCAGGATGCTGTGAAATTTGGTTTCTAGAAACTGGGGCCTTTTGTTATGAATGCAGCATATCAATGCACTTGTATACTGGGGGAAGATCTCAGCCTGTCCCTATGCCCTTTCACTATAGGGATCTCTACATCCTCCTCTTTCCCACTCCACCTGAGCCACCTACGCCTCTTCGGGGGACCCTTGTGCCAAGAAACCTACTTTGTGCCAGATCAAGTGAATGAAGCCTGGGATTCTGGATCTCAAGGTGGGCGCAGGGCTGAGGCGTGCTGATTGAGGCCAGTCGGCTCTGTTGATTTACCAATTAGGGTGTCTGATTTAGGGAGTGGGATGGTCTCAGTTGGGGTGAGTACTCTGACCAACTTTGAGATAGTCCTATGCCTGCCCATCATGCATTTCAGTGCACTGCAAGGGAGAGGAATCAGGAAATCAGGCTGGAATCTACCCAGGCCGGTGCAGACCTGGATTCTGCTGGAGAAGGCCTGGGAGTGGCTATTAGAGCAGATTACCACCAAATGGGGGCAGGGAACCAGCAGAGCCCCTCCCCCTGAGGTTACAGACCTCACCTCAGGCTCAGGGGCAAGGTTGGAAATGTGCCCCTGGCACCACAAGGAGGTGCCCAGAGCCTTCCATTTTGGTACATTTTGCCCCTGAACCTCTGGACCATTTAGCCTCCTCTGAGAGTGGGGAAATAAGTCTGCCATCACATCTATGGTAATTCCTTCCTGGTCACTTGGCCCAAAGGCTAGAGACTTTGGTAGACTGGCCTGGGTTCTGAGTGCCCTCTGACTGTCTGGAGGCAGATCTCTGGATCCACAGGTACCTGGTTTGAGGCTTGGGTGTGCAGTTTTCTAGAATCACGATGGAGTGCAGCTTGACCTCTGGAAAAGTGGACTTCAGGTTATGAATATGACCAGATGATCCAAATGGCAGTTATCTTGGGATGTACAGTGCTGGTCTCTGTGCCTTTTCTCTCCAGAGATCTCCTCCACACCCCCCTCCTTCCCTCCCATGTTAGCCTCTACTGAATCCAGTGACAAGGAACCCACCCAAATTCAGGTGATATGAAAAAGGTTGGGTGATCTTGATTTCAAGTTGGGTCCAAAGTTGAAGTTACTGAGTCAAAAACTGCTCACTTGATTTCAATAGGGATGTGGGGGGGGCTGATTTCAAGGAGTGGGGTTGTGTCATGCCTGTGGGAAATTGCCCTGATGCCCTTGAGACAGTCATAACCCACTTGTCATGTGTTTCAGTAGGCAGAGAGTGAGAGGAATAAAAAGTCTTGCTGGAAGGTGTGCCAGGTCAGAGCAGAGCAGGGTTCTGCTGAGGAGGCAGAAGGGCTTGGAATTGCGATTAGAGCACATGTCCACCAGATGGTGACAGAGCACCAGTGTAAACTCCCTCTCCCCTCGCCTGAGTCTCCATAGCTCCCTGGCTGCCACTTAAGACTCAAATATATGTTGGAGATAGGTTGGTGGAAGCCCAATGTGGTGCCCAGAGCTGGGGCCTGGTTATAGGGCATTTCCAAGTCTCTGGACAATGTCCCTCCTCTCAGAAGAGGGGATGGAGTAATGCCATCACATCTCAGGTAAATTCCCTCACCGTCTGGTAGCCCAATGCCTAGAGAGTTCGACAGGCTGTCTCAAATTTGAGTCCCCTTTGATTGTTTGAAGGTCCACCGCTGGACCCAGAATTCCCTGGCATGAATTTTGGCTCTCAAGTTTGCTCATGTCAGGCTGGTCCACATAGAGTTGAGCTTCTAGAAAGCTGGCCTTCTCGTTGTGAGTGTACTGTGTCAACCCAGTGATTTTGGGGGGCAAGCTGCACTCATACCCATGCTCTTTCTCTCTCCAGATCTCCTCAAACTTCTTCCCTCACACCCAAGTCTCTTCCCCCCCTAGGAGTCTCCTGGTGCATGGAACTGACCAGAAACTGGGTAATGTATATAAATCTGGGTCATCCCTGGCTTCACGCTGGATCCAAGGCCTGAAGGGTGCTGGTCAATGTGGAGCCTGCTCTCATGACTTACAAAATGGAGTGGATTTCAGGGTGTGGGGTGGTGGTGTGTTGGGTGAGGGTCTTGGCTGACTGTGACAGTGCACCTGACAGGGAGTGGAGGAAGAATATCATGCTGGCAATTGCCCCAGGCCAGGGCACACAGAGACATTTGCTGCGGGACACAGAGGAAGGTCTGAGAGTTGCTTTTATAGGACATGTCGTCCAGAGGGTGACAGAGCACCAGCAGAGCCTGCTGCATCTCTCTGCATCTCCAGGCTCAGAAGGGGATTGGAAAGGGACCCATGGAATCCCAAGGAGGTGCCCAGAGCCTGGGGTTTGTTTTCATGGTGCTCTGATACTGCAGCCCAATGGGACTCCATTCAGTGAGAGGATGGAATTTTGCCCTCAGGTATCTAATTCAATTCCTGCCAGTCAGGCAGCCAGAGTATTAGTGAATTTGACTGGCTCTCCGGGGTCTTAAGAGTCCTTTTCTTGTTTGGAGGCTGGACCCAGAGAAACATGGCTTCAATCCTGGACATGCAGCTTTCAAATCAGCGTGGCAGGGTGTTTCAAGTCTAGAAACCTGAGTTTCAGGGTGTTAAGGTTGTATGTCTACACTTTCAGGGTGTGATCTGTGCTTATGGTTTGATTCTTTCTCTCCAGAGTTCCCCCAAAGCCTCTGTCTTCCTTCTGTAGCTGAGCTGCTTCAGCCTCTGTGGGACACCCATTTGAAGGAACCTGTCTAAATCCATGTAAGGTGAGTCATGGCTGGGTTGTTTAGGAGTCCAAGCTGAGTGCCAGGAAGGAAGGCTGCTGATGAAAGGCTTACTGTCCTAACTTAAATAGGAGGGTTGCTTCTTTCAGGAAGTTGGATAAAGTTGGGTGTGGTGACTGGCCTGGCTGACTGAGATTGTCACTCCATCATATGTAGTGCATCTGAGGGGGTCTAGAGATATGTGGGCATGAAAATCCCATTAGCAAGAGCCCCAGGCCAGGGCAGAGCAGGGTTCTTCTGTGGGATGGAGAGGAAGAGCTGGGATGTGCTGTGAATTCCCCAGCCCACCAGATGGCACTCGAGCACTAGCAGAGCCCCTTCTGCATCTCCAGGAGTGTACTTTCAAACTCAAATACATGGTTGGAGATGGGTTAGTGGAATCCACAGAAGGGCCCAGATCTGGAGCTGGGTTTCCAGGCATCTTCAAGTCTCTGGACAATGGGCCTCATCTCAGGAGATTGGCCTTAGTTCTGCCATCTCATCTCCAGTTCAATTCCTACATGGTCTGGTGCCCCAATGGCTAGGACATATGACAAGCTGTCTGGGGTCTGAGTCCCCTGCTTGGTTGCATGCACAAATCTGGACCCAGAATAACCTGGCTAGAATTACAGCTGTACAGTGTGCTGGAACCTGGCTGGCACACATGGAGTTGGGCTTCTAGAAAGATGGCATTCTGGTCATGAATATACTTTGTCATCCTGATGCTTTTGGGGAGGCAGGCTGTGCTCACGCCTGTGCTCTTTCTCTCTAGAGATCTCCTATTTTTTCCCTCCCACCTGAGACTCTTCCTCCTCTGCCAGACACCTGTTCCAAGGAAGCTCCTGCAACAAGGTAAGGTGAATCAAGCCTAGGTGGCCCTTGGCTTCTATCTGGGTCCCAGGGCTTAAGGGTGCTGATTACTTCAGAGCTGGCTGAAGTGACTTACAGAGCTGGGTCTTTGATTTCAGGGTGTGGGCTTGTGTCATGAAGGTTGAGTATCCAGGGTGACAGTGAAGAATCCTACTCCCACCGCAAGAGTGGATTTAAGTGTTCCTGAGAGGAAGAGGAGTAAGACATCTTGTTGGCCTGTGCCCCAGGTCAGTGCAGACCAGAGTTTTGCTGTGGGAGGCAGAGGAAGGGCTGAGAGTCGCTGTTAGAGCACATGTCCACCAGAGGGCACCAGAGCCCCTCATCGCCTCTCTGCAGCTCCCTGTTTGTATCTCCAGGCTCAGAAGGGGATGGAAGAGGGATGCATGGAACCTCAAGGAGGGACCCAGAGCCCGGTGTTTGTTTGCATGGTGCCTCTGACATTGTGGCCCCATTTGCCTCAATGCAGGGAGGGGACACATTTCTGCCATTAAATATCTAATCAATTCCTATTTGGTTGGGTGGCCCCAACTTTAGGGAGTTTGATAGGCTCTCTGGTCTGTGTGTCCTTTGCTTGTTTGCAAGCAGAACTCTGGACCCAGAAGCACCTGGCTTCAATGGTGGATGTTCAGTTTTCTAGAATCAGCCTGGTGGGGAGTTTGTCTTCTGAAAATGTGGACTTCGGTGATGAATGGGGTGTGTCTGTGCTGTTGTATTTTGGGGGTGGGTGGGCTATGCTCTTTTTCTCCAAAGATGCCCACCACCTTCATATTTCCACTGTCCCTGAGCCACTTCCACCTCTGCATGACACCCATTTGAAGGAAGCTCTCTCCATCCACATAAGGTGAATCACGGCTGGGTTGTTTAGTGTTCCAAGGTGAGTCCTGGATAGGTAGGCTGCTCATTCAAAGCCCACTGGCCTGACTTAAATAGGAGGGGTGCTGATTTTAGGGAGTGGATAAATGTGGGTGGGGTGAGGGGCCTGGCTGACAATGAGACAGTCTCTCCCCACCCATCATGCATTTGAGTGTGCTGAGAGGGAAAGCAGTAAGAAAGTCACCTGACAGCTTCCCCAGGCCTGGGCAGAGCAGGGTTCCTCTGTGGGAGGCAGATGAAGGGCTGAGACTTGCTGTTAGGGCCTCTGTCCACCAGCCTGAGCTGGAGCAATAGCAGAGCTTCCCCGACCCCCACCTACTCTCACCACAATGGCCATCTCACCAGTCTCAGACTCAGAGTGCAAATGGCTTGGTGGAGGCCCAAGTGCATACGCAGACATTTGTACTTGGGTACTTGGTGCCTCCTATGCTGCAACCCAATGTACCTCAGCTCAGAGGAGGATTAAGTTTCAGCCACCATATTTCAGGTTCAATCTATGCATGATCAAGTGGCCCAATGGTGGGAGAGTTTGACAGGCTGCCTTGGGTCTGAGTGCCCTTTGCTAGTTTGAAGCGTATCACTGGACCCAGAAACCCCTGCCTTAAATCTTGGGCATGCAGAGTTGTTAATCAGCCTGGCATGATATTTGGCTTCTGGAAAGCTGGGCTTTTGTCAGGAATGCAGCGCATTAATGTGGTGGTGCTGTGGGGAAGGTCTCAGCTTCTCCCTGTGCCTTTCTCTCTAGAGAGCTCCACCTCCTTCTTCCTCCTGTTCCACCTGAGCCTCCTCCTCCTCTGTGGGAGACCCTGTCAAGGAACCTACCTCAATTCAGGGAATGTGAATGATGCCTGGGAAGTCCTGATCTCAAGCCAGGTGCAGGGCTTCAGGGTGCTGATGGAGGCCACCTGGTTCCCTTAACTTACTAAGGTGACTGATTTCAGGGAGTTGGGTGGTCTCAGTTGGGGTGAGGGCCCTGGATGACTCTGAGATAGTCCCCCCCATCATGCCTTTCAGTGCACTGTGAGGGAGAGGACTTAGGAAATCAGGCTGGCAAGGGGCCCAGGCTTCTGTGGGAGGCAGAGGGAGGCTTGAGATTGTTAGAGTGATGGCCACCAGATGCACCATAGAACCAGAGTGCCCACCCCCTTCATCACCTGGACTTCACCTTCAGGCCCCCAGGCAAGATTGGTGATGGGCCCTTGGTCCAGTGGCCCAATGGCTAGAGAGTTTGACAGGCTAACTCGGGTCTGAGTCCTCTTGGAGGTTTGGAGGCACAACTCTGGACCCAGAAATACCTGGCTTGGATTTTGGCCCTACAACTTGCTAGAATCAGGCTGGTCCCTGTGGAATTGTACTTCCAGAAAGGTGGCCTTCGGGTTGTGAAGGCGACATGTCAGTACAGTGGTTTTGGGTGCAGACTGTGCTCATACCTGTGCTCTTTCTCTCCAGAGATCTCCTCAAGCTTTTCCTTCCCTCCCAACTGATCCTCTCCCTCCTCAGCCAGACACCTGCTGCAGGGAGGTTACCTAAAACCAGGTAACTTTTACAAAGGCTGGATGGTCCTTGGTTTCATGCTGGGTCCCAGGGTTGAAGGGTGCTGACTGATCAGGGGCTGCTCACATGACTTACAAATGGTGTCAATGATTTCAGGGTGTGGGGTGCGTTCTGGCTCTGAGATTGTCATACCCCAGCCCATAGTGTACATCTGTGCACTGAAAGGGAGAAGAGGAAGGAAATCACACTGGCAGTGCCCCCAGACACTGCAGAGCAGACTTCTGCCGTTGGAGGCTGTCAGGGTTCAGAGTTGCTGTTAGAGCAGCACATTCTAGTCAAAGGGCTCTAGAGAACCCCGGAGACCCTCCTCTCCTTCAGGCTGAAATACGTGGTTGCCGATTGTATGACGAGAACCCACAGAAATGCTTGGGGCTGGAATGGGGTTACAGGGCGCTTCTTATCATCTGGCCAATTTCTTTCACCTCAGGATATTGGCATAATTCTGCTCTCACATCTTTGGTTCAAATTCAGTGTGTTTCTCTGATAAATGACCAGAAATTTGACAGACTCTCTGAGGGGACAAGCAAATACCTGGCTTGAATCTCAAATGTTCAGGTTTCTGAAACCAGGCTGACATGACACTCTCTCCTCTTGTGTGTTCAGTTTGCTGAGGAAGAGGAAGAGGACAGTCACATCAGTCTGTGCCCAAGACCAGTGCTTAAAACATCAATGTCCAATCTTTAACACTGTTGTTTCTGGACCCAAAGGTCTGCCTCTGGAGAAACAGGGCCAGCTGACCCAGGGAGCATGTCACACTCTGGCCCTGGGGCACCAATTTTTTGTCATGCCCACCAGATGCTGAGGGTACAGTTGTGTCCCTTCCCTGAGGTGAGTCCATTTGGCCAGAGCTGTAGAGGCTCCCTGTTTCCAGCTCCAAACCTATGAGCATGTTCTGAGTGTCCCACAGTCCTTCAACTGCAGCTCTGAGCCTGGAGTCTCAGCCAGGCATCTGCACAGGGGCTCTGCCTGAGCTTGGGTTCAGCCTGGTGACCTTCAGTCTAACACCATCTCTCAGCCCTTCCACATGTTTCTCATCCACCCTAGAAGCTACCTGGGCCTTGGGCCTGGGCAGCTTGATTTCACGCTGGCCTTGGGCCTGGGTTGCTTGATTTCATTTCTCCTCAGCTGTTGAGCCACACGAGTATCTAGATACTGGGGTATTTCCCTCTCACAGCCTCCCTGAGTGCTCACCCCAACTTACCCCACCCCAACACATATCCCCACCATTGGGTACTGAGAGCCTTCTTTAAATCAGTCCCAGCTGCCTTCACTCTCAGGATCTTCTCTTAGTTGTGCTCCTTGAAACAATGATTGCAGACAGGATATAGAGGTTCAGATGGAAGGAGAAGAAAGAATTCGGGGAGAACTCCTGAAAAATAAAGCACAGAGATTCCTGTCTGCCCCTCAAAATAGCACCACTTTCATAAGTTCCATTCATGACGACCAGCCCCTTTGGACACATGATGCCTTTACAGAGGCTGCAGGCTTGGTAATTGCAAGGCCAAGATTCAAACAGATATTGTGGGCCCGGTGTCCTTGCCCCTTGAGAAACAGAAACAAACCAACCCCAGAGAACACATCCACCTCTCTGGTGCCTGGGCAGCCAGAGCTGGATGGACCTACCCATCAGATGCAGAAAACACACGTCTTTCTTCTCCCTGATGTGAGTCTATTTGTGACAAAGAGTCAGTGGTGCCCTGTGAGCCATCTTAACACATCCTGCGCTCCCACTAACCCCTCTTGGCAACACCTCGTAGCCTGGAGGTGAAGCCAGTGGGTTTCAGATGGACTTTGTCTGTGCTCTGGCCCCATCAGGAGGCCGTCTCCTCTAACACTGACTCTCAGCCTTTCCTCCTGTTTCCCTCAGCAGACCCCCAGGGCTCTCCTGGCCTTGGACAGCTGCCAGCTTCATGGAATTCCTCCTCACCTTCTAAGCCCAGTGAAGTGCCCAGAGAGAGGGGCAATTCTCTCATAGACTCCCAGCACACACCCCCACCCCAACTTAATGCATTAAAATCCTTTTAATTACCCTACTTTAATTCCTGAGAACCACCTTTAAGTCTGCTCCCTGAAACAGGGCTTGGGGACAGGAAAACGGGGCCCCAAAGAAAGAGAGGAGGGAATTTGGGGGAGGGGTCTTGAAGCGCAAAGCCTAGCGATTTGCACAGTCACCCGGTGGAACCAGCACCACTGTTATGTGATCCATTCATGACCACCAGCCCCTTTGCCTCATGACAATGACCTAGGTGGGGCTTGGCAATGGCAAGGCCAAGATTCAAGACAGTCATTTTGGTTCCAGAGTCCTGCCTCTGAGAAACAAAAAGCAATCTATCCCCAGAGAACCTTCCAAACTCTCTGGCCCCTGGGCCACCCAGGCAGGCTGGAAATGCCCATCAAATGCTGAAGGCACAGCCATGTCCCCTCCCTGAGGTGAAGCCTTTTGGGACAGAGTATTGGAGGCACCCCAATCACCCCCAAACCTATGAGCCTGTGCTGAGTGCACCCACATTCCTTCTTCCACTCAGGCTCTGAGCCTGAATGTGCTGCCAGGCAGCTGCAGAAGGTCTCCACCATGGCTCCGTGTGGCCTGGTGACCATCTGCTCTAACCCCATCTCTCAGCCCTTCCTCCCTGTTCCCGCAGCAGCCCCTGAAGCTACACTCTCCTTGGGCCCTGGCTGCTTGATTTTATTGCCCCTCAGCCACCCAGAACAGTGAAGTACCCCAGACACTGGGTCCTTCTCAGTCTCCCAGAGCCCGCACGGAGCCTATCCGATCCTCAGACATCCAAACCCTCTGCCTTCTGACCCACTGCGTCTTGAGTCTTTAAATCAATCCCCTTTCATTCGCAAGACCTGCCTTCAAGTCAGCTCCTTGCGATACAGAGGTAGAGGCCAGAAAAAAAAAGGCTCAGATGGAAAGTGAGGTTTGGGGAGACAGGGTCTTGAGGAAGAGACCCAGGGCTTCTCCAGCCACCCCCAGAATGAGCGCCGGGGCTCTAAGCTCTGTTCATGAGCACCCGCCCCTTTCACACGGAACGACCTCAGGAGGCTGGCGGCTCGGAACCTGTACGTCTGGGACTCAGGACACATATTTGCGAGTCCAGAGTCCTGCCTCTGAGAAAACAAAGGCTGTGTTTTCTCCCACCAACAGCTCACAGCCTTCACTTCTCATTCCCTTGGCGGCTAAGCAGGACGTGCTGGCGTCTGACCCCTGCCAGCTGGATGTCCTTCCTCCTCCCCTTTTAGCGCAAGGACTGCCCAGCACCCGGGCCTTTCCTTCTCACAGGCGCCCAGCGCACTCACCTCGGCCGCCTCTGCCCCAAGCGTGAGAGTCCCCGCCTCCCCGCCTCTTGGTTCCCAAGCGCCTTGTTTATTTCAACCACCTGCGTTCAGGGCGGCTCCCAGAAACCCGCTTAGAAACAGGGAAAATCTTAAATGGAAGCACAGTTAGAAATGCAGGTAGAACTCTTGAGAGACAAGGCACATAGATTGGCACAGCTGCCACCAAAATATTGCCCCTTTAACATGCTCCATTCACAAACACCCACCTTTTTTTTTTTTTTTTTGCTTTTTTTAGGGCCACACATGGAGATTCCCAGGCTAGGGGTCCAATCAGAGCTACAGCTGCTGCCTATACCACAGCAATGCAGGATCCAAGCTTTGTCTGTGACCTACAGCACAGCTCACAGCAACACCAGATCCCTAACCCACTGAGAGGCAAGGGATCCAACCAGCAAACCTCATGGTTCCTAGTCAGATTCATTTCCACTGTGACACATTGGGAACTCCCGCATTTTTTTTTTAACATAACACTTCATTGGAGTTCCCGTCATGGCTCAGTGGCTAACGAATCTAACTAGGAACCATGAAGTTTCAGGTTCGATCCCTGGCCTCTCTCAGTGGGTTAAGGATCTGGTGAGCTGTGGTGTAGGTTGCAGACATGGCTCAGATCTTGTGCTGCTGTGGCTGCAGTGTAGGCCGGCGGCTGAGGCTCCGATTTGAATCCTAGCCTGGGAACCTCCATGTGCCATGGGAGCGGCCCAAGAAATGGAAAAAAGACAAAAAAAAAATAACACTTCATGGAGGCTCGAGGCTCCTGTAAGCCCAGGATTCAGACAGATATTTCAAATCTGGAGTCCTGCCTTTTGAGAAAGAAAAAGCAATTTGACCCCAGAGAACTTGGCAAACACTCTGGCCCCTGGGCTACCTGACTGGGCTCGACATTGACATCAGATGCTGAAAGCACAGGCCTATCCCCTCCCTGAGGTTAGGCAATTTAGGCCAGAGCATCAGAGGCACCCTGTAACCAACACCAACACTCTGGGCACCTCCTGGGTGTCCTGCCAACCCATCTTCAACTTCAGCTCTGAGCCTGGAGGTGCAGCCAAGGAAGAGCAGGGGGACCTCCCTGTGCCCTGGTGCTGTCTGGTGGCCCTCAGCTCTAACATCAACTCACAGCCCTTCCACCTGTTTCCCTCAAACAGCCCCCCCGGGGGGGCCTGCACTGGCCTTAGACTCCTGCCAGCTGGATTTCATTCCTCCTCACACTCTGAGTGCTACACTCTGGCCTCACTCAGTGGGTTAAGGATCTGGTGAGCTGTGGTGCAGGTTGCAGACATGCCTCAGATCTTGTGGTGCTGTGGCTGTGGTGCTTTGAGTGCTTCTAGTGCTATGAAGGGCACTACAAACTGGAATGTTTCTCTTTCAAAGTCTCCTGGAGCACTCAGGCCAACCTACCCTACCCCAGTCCATTAAAACCCTCTGCCTCCCCACACACTGGGTCTTGAGTGTCTTAGAATCAATCATCCTACCTGAATTCATAGGAACTGCCTTCAGTTCTGTTCCCTGTAACTGGAGTCAGAGAGAAAAAAGAGACTCTGATGGGCAAGAAGGATGTTTGGCGAGGACTTTGAGAGAAAAAGCAGAGAAATTAGCATAGCAGCCCAGCAAAACCCACCCCTTTTCCATGCTCTGTTCACAACTACCAGCCAGGTTTTTTTACATGACACCTTCTTGGAAGCTGGAGGCGTAAAGATTCCAAGTCCAGGATTCAGGACAGATATGTGTGGTCCAGAGTTCTGCCCCTTGAGAAACTAAGGTCAACCCGACCTTAGAGAACCTTTCAGACTCTCTACCCCTGAGGGCAACTGGACTACACTGGAAATACCCACCAGAGAATGAGGGCACACGTATTTCCCCTTCCTGAGGTGAGGCAATTTCGGACAGAGTGTCAGAGACACCCTGTAATTAACCCCCAACTCTCTGGGCATGTCCTGGGGTACTTACCAACCCGAATTCAAACCCACCTCTGAGCCTAGAGGTGTGGACAGGGAGCTGCAGATGGGCTCTGCCTCTGCTCTGGCGCCATCTGGTGGCAGGCCCCTCTAATGACAACTCTTCATGCTTCCTGTTTCCTTCAGCAACCCACACCCAAGAAGGCACTGGCCTTAGTCACCTGCCAGCTTGATGTCTTCCTCCTCACATTTAAGTACCACGATTTGCTCTGCAGACTTGGGGTATTTCTCAAAGTCTCCCAGGGCACTCATCCCAATGAAACCCACTGCAATACCTCAAAACCCTCTGCCTCCCTGACCACTGGCTCTTGATCACTTTAAGTCAATCAGAGTTCTTTCATCATGGAACCTGCCTTAAAATCTGCTCCCTGTCAGAGGTTGGAGGCCAGAAAAAAAAGCCTCGGGGGAAATAGAAGAAGGAAGTTAGGGATAATGTCTTGAGGGAAAAGGCACAACGATACAAACTGCCAGCCACCAAAATCGTCACAATATTTACCAGCCCCTTTTTCCACATGACAACTTTACAGAAGCCAGTGGCTTGCAAATGATCATTCCAGGATGCAAGACAGAGATTGGTGGGTCCAGAGTCCTGCCTCTTGAAAAACAAAGGCTGGTCTGACCCCAGAGACCTTGGAAAACTCTCTAGCCCCTGCGCTATCTGACCAGGTTGGAATAGCCAATCTGATGCTGAAGGCACACTTATTTTTTCCTCCCAAGTTTCACCAATTGGTCCAGAAAATCAGAGGTGCCCATAAATTAGCCCCAGACTCTAGGCACCCAACTTTCAGCCCATCTCTGAGCCTGGAGGTGAGGCCAGGGAGATGCAGGGGGGCTCTGCCTGTGCTCTGGTGCCACCTGGTGGCCATCTGCTCTAACACCAACTCTCAGCCCTTCTAGCTCACCCCACTGGGTCTGCCCTGGCCTTGTACAACCCCCCCAGCTGGATTTGGTTACAGATCTCCCTTTCAACCCAAGGAAATGACCTACAGACGGAGTCATGACTTTCTCCAAGTTTCCCAGTGCACACCCCACACTAGACCACCCACTACCTGGAATCTGTAAGAGGCCCCACATTTTCAATCCTGTGAAGAGGATTTAAAACCATCAGCACCCTTTAGACCTGTGAGTCAGACTTAAATCAGTAAACCTCCGCCCCCATGAATGTTACAGGTTTTCACATAGGTCCCAATAACAGGGTTCCGGTGGAGGAGGAAGAGGCTCAGATGGGAAGGGAAGCAGGACACTTGGGGAGGACACCTGAGAGAAAAAACCCTAAAGGACCCCAAAGCTGACCATCAATCTATCATGAGGTTTCCACGCTCCATTCATGAAGAACACACACACCATTTTTCTTCCTTTTTTTCCCCTTTTAAGGCTGCAGGGTCATATGGAAGTTCCCAGGCCAGGAGTCAAAAAGGAGTGAAGGCTGCTGGTCTACACCACAGCTCTGAGCAATGCCAGTCTGAAAAACTGCACGCCCAATACTCCAGCCAGCTGCCTGCCTGCTGAGAGTTCTATTTCTCAGCCATCTGGACTCTGCAGACCTGTCTAACAATGTGGGCTTTGTGCTAGCTGAGCCGACTGAAGGTGACCCTGATATTTGGAAGGCAGAATCCTTTACCGGGTGTGCCAATTCAGACTGGCGTGTCAGCTGAAGCCTGTAAGTAACCCTATTTCAATGGACACCTCCTGGGGGACCCACTCATCCCCATCTCTAAGCGTGGATGTACCACTATCAAGCTGCTCCTGGGCTTGGACGATGTTTCAGCACCCTCTGGCAGACATTCTTTCTTTTTTCTTGCCTTTTTTTTTTTTTTTTTTTTTTTTTGGTTTTTAGGGCCACGCCTGCAGCGTATGGAGGTCCCCAGGCTAGGGGTCTAATTAGAGCCACAGCCACGTCAGATCAGAGACATGTCTGCAAACTACACCAGAGCTCTCAGCAACACTGGATCCTTAACCCACTGAGCGAGGCCAGGGATCGAACCTGCAACCTCATGGTTCCTAGTCAGATTCATTTCCAATGCTCCATGACGGGAACTCCCAGTCAGAAGTCTTGACAGCATGTCCAGTCATCTGGACCTCAGGCTCCCTGAGCTGTCTGAAAGTGACCCAGAGATGACAAGGTCCTTCCTATCAGGTGAGTTAATATAGAGCCGAGAGTGAGAGGTGACCTGTAACCTAGCCCCCCTCACGAGGCAGACACCAGAGGGACCCAAACCACGGACTCACACTGCACCTCTGGGCTGGGACATGCCAATGCCAAGCCACTGGGTGCGTCAGGCTCCTCGTCCTCTAGTGGCCATCACAACTCCCAGCCAGCCTCGTCCCACACTTCTGTCTCCTGACACCACCTGGTTCCGCGGGCACTGCCCTTAAGCACCTGGGAGCCTGGTGTGGTCCTCCCGTCTCTCTCAGACTCTGAGGCCTGTGGAGGACAGTATCTCCCTAAGTCCTCCACATGACTCCCTGCTCCCTGTGTGTCAGCCCTCCTTTGAATCCATCGGGGGGACACAGTTTAAGTCAGGCATCCTGATTTACCCACCCTGCCCCGCTTCACCAGCCTTTACTCTGTGTCACCTGGATTCAGGTAAGATGTGCCCTCAGTGGTGCTTGAAAGGCAGGAGAGGCACAGACGGAGGAAAATCTAAGGAACAATGCAGAGCACCCCCAAGAGAGAGGGCTCCTGCATAAGGACAGCCCGCCCGCCATAAGACGTCAGCTTTTACAAACACCCTTCATTGACGACCAGCAGCCCAGCTCTCCAGAGGCCAAGCCCCTGCAGGCCCCAAACCCCAGCTGGCCACCTGCATGCTAACACTCCTACTTCTGGAGAACCCCAAGGCCCTGTGGGCCCCAGTGGCGCATACAATGATGTGGGCTTTGGGTTAGCTGAGTTGACCGAATGTGACCATGGCATTTGGGGGGGCAGAACATATTCCCTTTTACCGGGTGTGCCAATTCAGACTGGAGAGTCACCTGAGACCTGTACGTAACCTCTTTTCGAAGGACATCTCCTGGGGGATCCACCCATCCCCATCTTTGAACCTGGAGGTGATACTACCAAGCCTCTGCTGGACTTGAAATGTGTTTTGGCGCCCTCTGGTGGCAATTCTCTCTAATGACAACTCACAGCCCTGCTTCCAGCTTCCTGAACAGGAAAGAATGCCCTTGGCTTGTGCTCCAAAAGGTGGATTTAATCCCTCCTCTCACTCTAAGAACAATCCTGCTCATTCTAGGGGCATTATCATTCTCTTAAAGTCAGCTATGGCATTCACTCCTCCCAATCCTTCCCCACCCGTCTAAATCCTTGACTCAAACCCATCCAAATCTTGTGACAGGATTTCAATGAATCCTGTTCCCCACTCTTCATTTCTGGGTTTTGGCCAGAGGTTTGTTTTTCCCCTCCAGGGCGAATTAGAGGAAGGGAGAGGCTCTGAAGGAAGGAAAAGAAGAAACTTTTCAGAGAATCCTCAAGAGACGCATCTCTGGGATGAATGCAGCCTGTGGGCTGATCAAGGGAGCATGGCTTTAGTGCATTCAATTCATGAGCACCCGCCAATCTGTCCTGAGGGAAAACCCTGCAGACTGAGAGCACTGAAAGCATAGTCCTCAGCCTCATGCCTTTTGGCTGAGATGTCAGCCTCTGCAGAAGCCGAAGGCCATCAGAGATCCTGTCCAATCATCTGGAATTTAGGCTCCACCAGCTGTCTGAAAGTGACCCACAGATGATAAGAGCAGGACAAGTCCTTCCTCTCAGGTGAGTTAATTTAGACCTGTAACCTACCCCTCCTGGCAAGGCATGTCCCATGGGGATCCACTTCACCCAATTCCGACCTCACCTCTGGGCTGGGATTTGCCAATGCCAAGCAGCTGCTGGGCCCTGTCAGTGCTCTGTCACCCTCTGGCAGCCAACCCCTCAAATAACAACTCAGAGCCCTTCCTCCTGCCTCCTGCCCAAAACCATGGATGCGCTGCACTCTCCTCCTTCAGCTGAAGGCTGAACTCCCTCCTGCTCTCATCCTAAGTTCCACCTTGTGCCTTACAGAGGCCAGAAGTCTCTCTCAAAATCTCCTGGGACTCTCCATCATCCAGCCTGTCCAACGCAATACACTACATCCATCGGCCAATCCCACTTCAACTCAGCTCAACAGCTGGGAATTCATAAGCCTGAATTAATACATGTGACCTACAAGCTCTGGTTAGTTCCTCAGGAATAATTTGCAGGAAGCAGTGGGACAGGTAGACAAAGAAGAAAAAGAAACTCCAGGGAGCAATTTGAGACTGAAATCCCTGGAAGGAGCACATCCTGGCCACCCCAAAGCGCCGCTTCTACACACTCCACTCAGGTTCTCAAGCACTGCTTTCCAGATGCCACCTCTGACCAAGCCCCATTTTGGTAAAGGGACACACACAAGGCTCAAACAAAGTACCTGTGAATTCTGGGTTTTCATGCTGCAGAACCCAAGGGCTGTAAGACCACCGCACCCCAGAGAGCCTGTCAAATCATCTGTAATTAGGGCTTCAGGATCCCTATGGAAATGATCCATAGTCATAAAGCAGGAACTATGCACCCACTCCTGGGACATGTGTTTGGCACCCGAGAGTCAGAAGCAACCTGTAACTCAACTGACCTCACTGGGCACGTCCTCCAGGTGCCACCAGCGCCCACTCCAACCACATTTCCTATGCTCAAGGTGCCAACACAGAACAGCATCTCAGTATGTTTGGGCTCCTCCTCCTCTAGTGGCCATTACCACTCTTGTCCCACACTCCTCCCTCCTGACCACACCTGGTACTGTTGGCACAGTTTTTGTGTACCTATAAGCTAGAGTTGGTCCTCCTGTCTGGTTCACTCTCTCAGAGTCATCTGAGGCCTTATGGAGGTGGTAATTCTCTCTCTGAGTCCTCCATATGCCTCCAAGCTCCCTGTGTCATCACTCCTTTGAGTCCATGAAGGAAACACACCCAGTCAGGCAACTGCCTTTACATTATTCCTCACAACACCCCACATCTCCAGCCTTTGTTTTCTGTCACCTGGCTTCAGGTAAGATGGAGAAAAAGTAAGGCGCATTGCAGAACGCCCTCAGGAGAGGGCTCCTGCATAAAGACAGCCTGCCCGCCACAAGACATTGGCTCTACACTCGCGCTTCAGTGATGACCAGCAGCCCAGCTCTCCAAACCCCTGGACTCTGGGAATCTGCATGTCCAGTAATCCAGCCACATGCCTGCCTGCTCAGAGTTCTACTTCTGGGGAACCCCAAGGCCTGTCCTACAACATGGGCTTTGGGCTGGCTGGGTCGACTGAAGGTGACCCTGATATTTGGAAGGCAGAACACTTTCCCTTTTACGGGGTGTTCTACTTCAGACTCAAGGGTCAGCTGTGGCCTGTATGCGACCACCTTTAAATGGACACTTCCTGGGGGATCATCTGGCTATAGAGCTGTATGAAAGGTGGAAAGGGCAGCGCAAGTCCTTTCTATTGGGCGAGTCAATTGAGACTTGAGAGTCAGCAGCAAGCTGTAACCTGGCCCTCCTTGCAATACGTGTCTCAGGGGGATCCACCTCCGCCAACGCGAACACAACTTCTGGGCTGGGATTCACCAATGCCAAGAAGCTGCTGGGCTCTGTCAGTGCTCCTTTGCCTTGCGGTGATGAATTATCAAAAGTTCAGAGCCCTTCATCCCGTATCCTGACCAAAGCCACACTAGCACCACGCTTGCTTTGTTCACCTGAAGGTGCATCTCCCTCCTGCCCTCCTTCTAAGTACAACCGTGTGCTTTACAGGGGCCAGAGGTCTCTCTCAAAGTCTCCTGTGACTCTCCCTCCTCCTCCCTGCCCATCACCACTACCCCATGTCATCCGGCTAATCCCACTTCAATTCAGCTCACCACCTGTAAATACATCTGGTTGCCTTAATACATACAACCTGTTCCTCACCATTGTTCATTTTTGTGGGTTACTTTTAGCAAGCCATGGCTCAGTTAGGAAAAAACAGGAACCACAGGGAGGAATTTGAGACTTAGACCCAGGAAAGAGCACATCCTGTGAAGCCAAAAATGCCACTTCTACTACTCTCCATTCATGTCCTCAAGCACTGCTTTCCAGGTGCCACCTCCCACCAAAGCCCCATTCTCCAAATCAGACATGCCCAAGGCTCAAACCAAGTACCTGTGGATTCAGGGTTATAGTGCTGGAGAAACCAAAGACTATGGGTCCAAATGCACGTGCTCCCCAGATAGACGGTCAAATCATCAATACTTAGGGCTCCGTGATCCCTATGGAACTGATCACCTGGTCATGATGGAAGAACTATGCAGCCACCCCCAGGGGATGTGTTTGGGTCCTGAGAGTCCAAGGCAGCTGTAACTCAACTTTCCTCACTGGGAGGTCCTTGGGGTGCCACCAGCACCACCTCCAACCCCATCTCTAACCCTGGAAGGGCCAACACTAAGCAGCATCTCGGTGTGTCAGAGCTCCTTGACCTCTAGTGGCTATTCCCACTCCCAGGTATTCTCATCCCAAACTTCTGCCTCCTGACCAGACCCAGTTCCATTGGCACTGCTCTTGAGCACCTGGGAGCCTGGCCTGGTCCTCCTGTTGCTTCACTCTCTCAGAATCATCTAAGGCCTTATGGAGGGTGGTATTTCACTAAGTCTTCCATGTGCCTCCCTGCTCCCAATCTGTCAGCACTCCCTTGAGCCCATCAGGGGAACACATTTCAAGTCAGGCAACTGGCTTTACATTACTTCCCAGAACATCCTGCTTCACCAGTCATTCTACTTTGTCACCTGTTTCAGGTAAGATGTGCCCTCAGTGGGGCTCGCAAGGCAGGAGAGGCTCAGATGGTGGAAAAACTAAGGAACATGGCAGAACACCCTCAAGAGAGAGGGCTCCTGAATAAAGTCAGCCTCTCTCCAAAAGACATTGGCTTTTACACTCACTTTTCATTGACCAACAGCCCAGCTCTCCAGAGGCCAACCCCCTGGACTCAGGAAGACTACGTGCCCAATACTCCAAGCAGCTGCCTGCTTGCTCAGAGTTCTACATCTGGAGAACCTAAAGTATGTCTGAACCCTGATGGCCCATCCAGTAATGTGGGCTTTAGGCTAGCTGAGTCGACGGAAAGTTACCCCCATTTTTTTTTGTTTGTTTTTTGTTTTGCTTTTTAGGGCCACACCTGTGGCATATGGAGGTTCCCAGGCTAGGGGTCATATCAGAGCTGTAGCTGCTGGCCTGTGCCACATCCACAGCAACACAGGACCTGAACCACATATTTGACCTACCCCCCAGCTCATGGCATCACCAGATCCCTAACCCACAGAGCAAGGCCAGGGACTGAACCTGCATCCTCATGGATGCTAGTCTGATTCTTTAATTGCTGAGCCATGATGGGAACTCAGTACCCTGATATTTTTAAGACATAACACCTTCCCTTTTGCTGGGTGATCCAATTCAGACTGGAGAGTCAGCTGTGGCCTGTACGTAGCCACTTTTTGATGGACAGCTCCTTCATGATCCACACATCCCCATTTGAACCCCATCTCTGAACCTGCAGGTGCCACTACGAAGCAGCTCTTGGACTTGGACCTCCCTTCAGCACCCTCTGGTGGCCTTTCTCGCTAATGACCACTCACAGCCCTGCCTCCTTCCTTCTGAACAGAGCCCCTGGTTGAAATGCATTTGGCTTGTGCAACCAATAGTAGATTTAATCCCCCCCTGTTACTCTTAGAACAACCAAACACATTCCGGGGGGGGGGAATTATTCTCTCAGAATCAGCCATGGCACTCCCTCCTCCTAATCCTCTCCCCTCCTCAAATTCCTTGAGTCAAACACCCTTCAAATCATGTGACCAGATTTCAATGAATCAGCTCCACAATCTTCTTTTCTGGGAATTGGCTAGATGTAAGATTTTCCACTCAGGGTAAAGAGAAGATGGGAGAGGTTCAGAAGGAAAAAAAGAATCTTTTCTGAGAACCCTCAAGAGACCAGTCTCTGGGGCAAAGGCAACCTGGGGCCTGAGCAAGGAACCACTGCTTTTGCACCCTCCATTCATGACCACCTGCCCAGCTGTCCAGAGGACAAACACCATGCAAGCCTCCTCAGGGTACCCTGCAAGCCCAATATTCAATTCCATGCCTTTTGTCTCAGATACAGCCTCTGTAGAATCCAAAGGCAGTCGGAACTATAGACAGCCTGCCCAATCATCTGGACTTTAGGCTGCCCAAGCTGTCTGAATGCGACCCACAGATGGAAAGGGGAGGACTTTCATTCAGGTCAGTTAATTTAGACCGGAAAGTCAGAGGCGACCTGTAGCCCAGCCCTCCTCAGAAGGCATGTCTCCTGAGGATCTACCATCCCCAGCCTCCTGGTTCAGATTCTCCTATGACAAACAGCTGCTGGGCTCTGCTGGTGCTCCATCGCCCTCTGGTGGCCAATATCTCTAATAACAACTCAGAGTTTTTTCCTTCTGAGCAAACCACTCAGAGCACCGCACTCACCTTGTTCACCTGAAGGCCAAACTCCCTCCTAATCTCACTCTAATAACCCCCCCCGTACCTTACAGATGCCTAGAAGTCTCTCTCAAAGTCTCCCCTCCTCCTCCCTATCCAACACCGCTACCCTATATCCACCAGCCAATCCCACTTCAAGTCAGCTCATCAGCTTTACAGTCATCCTCCTGTCTTAATACCTGCGACTTAGTTCTCATTGTGTTTCATTCCTCATGGGTAACTTACAGGATGCTGAGGCTCAGGGGGAAAAGGAAAAAAGGAACTCTAGGGAGGAATTTGAGACTTAGACCTGAGAAGGAGCACAACCTGGCCAGCCAGAAATGCTGCTTCTACACACTCCACTCAGGTCCACAAGCACTGCTTTCCAGATGCCACCCCGACAAAAGCCCGATTCTCCTAAGTGGACATGCCCAAGGCTCAAACCAAGTGCCTGTGGATTCAGGGTTATTCTGCTGGAGAACCCAAAGTCTTTCTGACCACCGATGCCTCCCGGTCCAGGCAGGCTATCAAATCTTCTGTAGATCAGTCTCCATGATCCCCAAGGAAAAGACCATTTAGTCGTGTAGGAAGAACTATGAACCCACTCACAGGAGAAGTCTTGGGGACCTGAGGGTCAGAAGCAACCTGTAACCTGACTTTCCTCACTGGGCACATCTTTGGTCTGCAACCAGCACCACCTCCAAACCCATCCCTGAGCCTGCCGGTGTCAACACGAAACAGAAGCTGGGCATGTCATAGCTCCTTGTCCTCTAGTGGCCAGAACCACTCTCAGCCACTCACGTGTCAAACTTCTCCTTCCTGAGCACGCCCAGTTCTGTTGGCACTGCTCTTGAGCACCTGGGAGCCCGATTTGGTGCCTCCCCCCCCCCGCCCAAAACAATCTAAGTCTTGATGGAGGGTGGTATTTTTCTCTCTAAATCTTTGACCTGCCACCCTGTTTCCTGTCTGTCAGCACTTTGAGTCCATCAGCAGAACATACTTCAAATCGTGGGGCCGGGTTTTACATTGTTCCCCATCACACCAGGCTTGGCCAGCCTGTATTTTGTGTCACCTGGTTTCAGGTAATGTATTCCCTCAGTGGTGCTCGAAAGGAGGGAGAGGTTCAGATGGAGGAAAATCTAAGGAATTTTGCAGAACACACCCAAGAGAGAGAGGGTCCCCGCCTAAAGACAGCCTGCCCACCTCAAGCTGTCAGCTTTTACACTCATCCTTCATTGATGACCAGCAGCCCAGCTCACCACAGGTCAAAACCCTGGACTATGGAAAACTGCATGCCCAATACTCCAGCTGCCTGTGTGTTCACAGCTCTACTTCTGCAGAACCACAGGGCCATATGAACCCTGAGGCCATGTACAATAAAGTGGGCTTTGGGGTAACTGAGTCAACTGAAGGTGACCCTGATATTTGGAAGGCAGAACACATTCCCTTTTACCAGGTGAGCCAAATTGGACTGGAGAGTGTTCTGGCCTTTACAGTAAGCTTTTTCGATGGACCCCTCCTGGGGGATCCACCCATCCCCAACTCAAGCCCCATCTCTGAGCCCGGAGGCACCACTACCAAGCAGCTCCTAGGCTTGGGCCATGCTTTGGCCTCCTTTGCGGCTATTCTCTGAAGGACAACTCACAGCCCTGCCTCCTGCCCCATGAACAGACCCCCTGGATGGGTTGCCCTGTGCTAGTGCATTCCATAGTCCATTTAATCCATCTTCTCACTTGAAGAACAAGCCAGCACCATACAGGGGGGTGGTTTTTCCTCAAAGTCAGCCATGGCACTCACTCCTCCCAATCCTTCCCCACCACTCTAAATCCTTGAGGTGAACCCATCCAATTCTGGTGACCAGATTTCAATGAATCTGTGTCCTACTCGTCATTTCTGGGACTTGGCCAGAGGTAAGATGTTCCCCTCACGGGGGAATGAGAGGAGGGGAGAGGCTCAGATGGACAAAAAAGAAGCAAATTTTAAGAGAACCCTCAAGAGACCTGTCTCTGGGGACACAACCTGCCGACCAAAGAAGCATTGCTTTTGAGGATTCCATTCATGCACACCCTCCAGCTGTCCAGAGGTCAAACACCATGCACGCCTGATCTGGGAGCCCTGCAAGCCCAGTATTCAATCCCACACATTTTGGGATCAGGCGTTAGCTTCTGCAGAATCTGAAGTCAGTCAGAACCCTTAGCAGCCTCGCCAATCATTTGGACATTTGTCTTCCAGAGCTGTTGGAAAGAAACCCACAGCTGTGAAGGATTTATAGGCAGGACATGCCTCCTCTCCGTGCATATCCCAGGGGGATCCACCATCCCCAACTCAAACCCCACCTCTGGCCTGGGACTCCCCCATACCAAGCAGCTGTCAAGCTCTGTCGCCCTCTGGCGGCCATTCTCTTGAATAGCATCTCAGAGCCCTTAACTCCTGCTTCCTGACTAGGGCCATGGGTGCACCGTGCTTGGTTTTGTTCACCTGATGGCAGACGTCCCCACTACCGTCACTCTAAATACCACCCTGTGATTTACGGAAGGCCAGATGCCTTTCTCAAAGCCTCCTGGGACTCTCCATCCTCTTCCCTATGCCACAAAACTACCCCACATCCAGCAGTGGATCCCATTTCACATCAGCTCACAGGCTGGACATTCACCTGCCTGCATTAATACACACAACGTAGTTCTCTCTATGGATCGTCCTTGGGAGTCAAATATAGGAGGCCATGGCTCGGGTAGAAAAAGAAGAAAAGGGAGTTCCCGTCATGGCTCAGTGCTTAACAAATCTGACTAGGAACCATGACGTTATGGGTTCGATCCCTGGCCTTGCTCAGTGGGTTAAGGATCTAGTGTTGCTGTGAGCTGTGGTGTAGGTGGCAGATGTGGCTTGGACCCTGCATTGCTGTGGCTGTTGTGTAGGCTGGCAGCTACAGCTCCAATTTGACCCCTAGCCTGGGAACCTCCATATGCCATGGGAGCGGCCCAAGAAATGGTAAAAAGACAAAGAAGAAGAAGAAGAAGAGGAAAAGGAACTCTAGGGAGGAATTTAGGACTTAGATCCCAGGAAGTACCATATACTGGCCAACCAAAATGCTGCTTCTACACATTCCACTCAGGTCCACAAGCACTGCTTTCTGGATGTCACCCAGGACAAAAGCACCAGTATCCTAAATGAACATGCCCAAGGCTCAAACAAAATACCTGTGGATTCAGGGTTATACCAATGGAGAACCCAAATGCTTTCAGACACCCCCCCCCCAACCAGCTCCAGCCCTGATAGCCTGTCAAATCATCTGGTCTTAGGGCTTGGTGACCCCTGTGTAAATGACCCCTAGTCATGAAGGAAGAAACACACACCCACTCCCAGGAGATGTGTTTGGGGGCTGAGAGCCAGAAGAACCCATACCTCGAATTTCCTCACTGGGCACATCCTCAGGCTGCCATCAGCACCACATATAACCACCTCTCTGAGCCTGGTAGTGCCAACACCAAACAGCAGCTGGGCATGTCATAGCTCCTCATCCTCTAGAGGCTATTACCACTTCCGGCCAGTCTCGTCCCCAACTTCTGCCTCCTGACCCCACCTTGTTCCACTGGCAATGCTCTTGAGCTTCTGTGAGCCAGATCTGGTCTTTTTCTCTCTCTCGGAAAGGCAAGAGTATGTGGAGGGTGGTATTTCTGCCTCTAAGTCTTCCATGGGCTTGCCTGCTCCCATCTCTCAGAAATCCTTGAGTCCATTGGGGAACAAACTCTGTGTCAGGTAATGGGCTTTATACTAGTTCCCCACCCCACCCCCACCCCCTCCCCGCTTCACCAGCCCTTAGTCTGTGTCAGTTGGCTTCAGGTAACATGTTCCCTCAGTGGTTCTTGAAAGGAGGGAGAGGCTCAGGTGGAGGAATAAATATTTAAGGAACTTTGAAGAAAACCCTCAAGAGGGACGTCTTGGCATAAAGACTGCCTGCCAGGTAAAAGACATCAGTTTTACACTCACTCTTCATTGATGACCAGCAGCAGCCCAGCTCTCCAGAGGCCAAACCACTGACTCTGAAAAACTGCACGCCCAATACTCCAGCCAGCTGCCTGCCTGCTGAGAGTTCTATTTCTCAGCCATCTGGACTCTGCAGACCTGTCTAACAATGTGGGCTTTGTGCTAGCTGAGCCGACTGAAGGTGACCCTGATATTTGGAAGGCAGAATCCTTTACCGGGTGTGCCAATTCAGACTGGCGTGTCAGCTGAAGCCTGTAAGTAACCCTATTTCAATGGACACCTCCTGGGGGACCCACTCATCCCCATCTCTAAGCGTGGATGTACCACTATCAAGCTGCTCCTGGGCTTGGACGATGTTTCAGCACCCTCTGGCAGACATTCTTTCTTTTTTCTTGCCTTTTTTTTTTTTTTTTGGTTTTTAGGGCCACACCTGCAGCATATGGAGGTCCCCAGGCTAGGGGTCTAATTAGAGCCACAGCCACGTCAGATCAGAGACATGTCTGCAAACTACACCAGAGCTCTCAGCAACACTGGATCCTTAACCCACTGAGCGAGGCCAGGGATCGAACCTGCAACCTCATGGTTCCTAGTTGGATTCATTTCCACTGCACCACAACAGGAGCTTCTGGCACACATTCTTTCTAATGACAACTCACAGCCCTGCCTTCTGAACTCCTACCATGGATGGACTGCCCTTGTCTCCTGCACCCCTTGGCAGATTTAATCACTCATTCTCCTCTAAGAACAAGCAAGCACCTTCTGTGGGGTTGTTTTTCTCTTAATGTCAGCCATGGCACTCACACCCTCCCCATCCATCTCAGTCCTTGAGCCAAACCCTCTCCAAATCAGGTGACAGGACTTCAGTGAAGAATCCTCCCCTCATCATCTCTTTGACTTGCAAGAGGTGAGATTTTCACATTCAGGGGGAATGGCAGGAGGGGAGGATGGAGGAAAAGAAGAAACTTTTCAGATAAACCTCAATAGATGAATCTCTGGGATGAATTCAACCTGCCAACCAAGGAACTGCTGCATTTGCGCTCTCCATTCACCACCACCTGCCCAGCTCTCCAAAGGCTGAACACCATGCAAGTCTAATCTGCAAAAACACTGCAAGCCCAGTATTCAATCCCATGCCTTTGGGCTGAGATGTAAGCTTCTGCAGAATCCAAAGGCAGTCAGAACTCTTCAGAGCCTGTCCAATCATTGGGATTTTAGTCTACCTGAGCTATTGGAAAGTGACCCTCATATGGGAAGGGCAGGACAAGGTCCTTCCTATCAGGTGAGTTAATTTAGACCCAAGAGGTAGAGTCAACCTGTAAAGTAGACCCTCACACAAGGCATGTCCCTTGGGACCCACCACCCCCAACTGGAACACCAACTCTTCTCTGGGATATGCCAATGCCAAGCAGCTCCTGGGCTCTGCATGTTTTCTCTCACCCCCTGACAGCCAACCTCTCAAATAACAACTCACAGCCATTCCTCTGGCCTCTGACCAAAGCTATGATGCACCACACTCACCTTGTTCACCTGATGGTTGATCTCCCTCCTGCTCTCACTCTAAGTACCACCCTGTGCCTGACAGGAATCAGATGTGTCTCTCAAAGTCTCCTGGCACTCTCCCTCCTCCCCCCTATCCAACACCACTACCCTGTGTCCACCAGCCTGTCCCACTTCAAGTCAGCTCACCAACTGAAAATTCATCACATGCCTTAATACATGTGATATAGTTCTAGCTATGGTTTGTTCCTCCTGGGTAACTCACAGGAAGCGGTGGCTCAGGTATATAAAGAAGAAAAGGAATTCCAGGAAGGAATTTGAGACATAGTTCTCAGGAAGAGCATATACTGGGAAGCTAAAACTCCTGCTTCTACACACTCAATTCAGGTCCACAAGCAGTGTTTTCCAGATGCCACCCCCAACAAAAACCAATTCTCTTAAATGGACATGCCCAAGTCTCAAAACATGTGGATTCAGGCTTGTACCACTGGAGAAAACAAAGGCTTTCAGATCATCCCCAACCCCAGATAATCTGTCAAATCATCTGGTCTTAGGGTGCCATTACCCCTATGCAAATAACCCCCTGGTCATGAAGCTAGAACTACACACCCACTCACAGGGGAGGTGTTTGGGGTTGCAGGACCAGAAGTGACCCATAACACTAATTTCCTCACTGGGCATATCCTCAGGCTGCCACCAGTGTCACCTGCAACCGCATTTCTTTCTTTTCTTTTCTTTTTTCTGTCTTTCTTTTCTTTCTTTTCTTTCTGTCTTTCTGTCTTTCTGCCATTTCTTGGGCTGCTCCCACGGCATATGGAGTTTCCCAGGCTAGGGATCTAATTGGAGCTGTAGCTGCCAGCCAACGCCAGAGCCACAGCAACACTGGATCCAAGCCATGTCTGCGACCTACACCACAGCTCACGGCAATGACAGATCGTTAACCCACTGAGCAAGGGCAGGGATCGAACCCACAACCTCATGGTTCCTAGTTGGATTCGTTAACCACTGCCCCACAACGGGAACTCTGCAACCCCATTTCTTCACCTGGTAGTGCCAACACCAAACAGCAGCTGGGCATGTCATAGCTCCTCCTCCTCTAGAGGCCATTACCACTCCCAACCAGTCTCATCCCAAACTTCTGCCTTCTGACCCTGTCCAGTTCTCTTGGCACTGCTCTTGAGCACCTGGGAGCCTGATTTGGTCTCTCTCTCAGTCTCTCTCTCCCTTGGGCTCTGTCTCTCTCTCTCTCAGAAAAATCACAGGCCTTGTGGAGTTTGTCATTTCCCCAAGTCCTCTATATGCCTCCCTGCTCCCTATCTGTCAGGACTCCTTTGAGTCCATCAGGGGAGCACATTTTGTGTCAGGCAACTGGATCATTACTTACCCACCCCACCCTGCTTTGCCAGCCCTTATTCTGGCTTCAGCTAAGATGTTCCCTCAGCGGTGCTTAAAAGGAAGGAGAGGTTCAGATAGAAGAAAAACTAAGGAACTTTGCACAACACCCTCAAGAGAGAGGGCTCTGGCATAAAGTCAGCCTCCCTCCAAAAGACATTGGCTTTTACACTCACTCTTCCTTGACGAGCAGGAGCCCAGCACTCCTGAGGCCAAGCCCCAGAACTCTGGAAAACTGCATGCCCAATACTCCAGCCAACTGCCAGAGTGCTCCTAGTTCTACTTCTGGAGAACCCCAGGGCTGCCTGAGCCCTGGAGGCACATCCAATAACACGGGCTTTGTTTGGCTGAGCCAACTAAAGGTGACCCACATATTTGAAAGGCAGCATGATTTTCCTTTTACTAGGTGAGCCAATTGGGACTGAAGAGGTAGCTGCAGCCTATAAGTAACACCTTTTCAACAGACACCTCCTTCAGGATCCACCCGTTCCCATCTCAAACCCCATCTCTGAACCTGGAAGTGCCACTACCAAGCTGGTGCTGGATTTGGCTGGCATTCCCAAGCCCTCTGGCAGCCATGTCTCTAAAGATGACTCACAGCCTTGTCTCCTGAACAGAGCCCCTGCTTGGACTGCACTGGGCTTGTGCACCCAATGGTCAATGTAATCTCTCCTTTCACAGTAAGAACCACCAAGCACCTTCCGGTGGCTTATTTTTCTCTCAAAGTTAGCCTTGGTGCTCACTCCTCCAAATCCCTTCTTACGTCTCTAAGTCACTGTGTGGAAACCACTCCAATCTGGGGAGTAGATTTCAGTGAATAAGCCTCCCCCTCTTCATTTCTCAGACTTGGCTTGAGGTAAGATTTTCCCTGTCAGGGGTGAATGAGAGGTCATTAAAGGCTCAGATGAAAGGAAAGGAAGAAAAATTTCAGAGAACCCTCAAGAGAGGAGCCTCTGGGATGGATGCAACCTGCAGACAAAAGAACAGCTGCTTTTGCACTCTCCACTCACAACCACCCTTCCAGCTGTCCAGAGGCCCAACGACATGGATGCATGTTCCACCAAAACACTTGAAGCCCAGGATTCGATCCCATGTCCTTTTGTCTCAGATGCAGCAGAATCTGAAGGCAGTCAGAACTCTAGACAGCCTGTCCAATCATCTTCACTTTAGGCTACCCAGCTGTCTGAAAGAGACCCCAGATAGGACGGGCAGGACAAGGTCCTTATCAGGTGAATTAATTTAGACACGAGAGTCAGAGGCGACCTGTAACTTAGCCCTCTTCGCAAGTCATGTCCTGGAGGTGGTGTGGGGGGGTGATCCACACCCCCCCCAATCAAACCCCACCTCTGGTCTGGGAAAACCAGTGCCTAGCAGCTGCTGGGCTTGACATGCTCTTTGGTGCCCTCTGGTGGTCATTCTCTCTCATGACAACTCAGAGCCCTGCTTCTGCCTCCTGAACTTCAGAACCCTTGGATGGACTGCTGTGGGCCTGTGCACCTGATACTTGATTTAATCCCTCCTCTCACTCTGTGAACAACCAAGTGCCTTCCATGGGGTTATTTTTTTCTCAAATTCAGCCATGGTGCTCACTCCTACCAATCCTTCCTCACTCCTCTATGTCATTGAGCTGAACCCGCTCCAAATCAGGTGACTGATTTCAATGTATCAGCCTCCCTCTCTCCATTTCTGGGACCTGGATTGAGGTCAGATTTTCCCCCTAAGGGGTAAACGAGAGGAGGGGATAGGCTCAGATGGAAGGAAAAGAAGAAACTTTTCAGAGAACACTCAAGAGTTGAGTGTCTGTGATGGTTGCAACCTGCTGACCAAGGAACCTCTGCTTTTGCACTTGCCTTTCACATTCGCCTGCCTGGTTGTCCAGATGCCAAAGAGCAGGCAAGCCTGATCCATGAACACTACAAGCCCAGTGTTCAGTCCCACACCCTTTGGGCTTGGATGTCTGCCTCTGTGGAATCCTAAGTCAGTCAGAACTCTTGACAGCGTGCCAAATCATCAGGACTTTAAGTTACCCAAGCTGTCGGAAGGTGACACCCAGATGGGATAGGGAGGACAAGGTCAGAGGTGAGAGTAAGAGGGCATCTGTAAGCTAGCCCTCCTCACAAGTACGCCCCTGTGGGATCCATCGTCCCCGTGGGAACAATCATGCCCAACTCCAACCTCACCTCTGGGCTGGGATTTGCCAATGCCAAGCAGCTGCTGGGCTCTGTTGGTGCTCTGTCACCCTCTGGTGGCCAATCTCTCAAATGACAGCTCAGAGCCCTTCCTCCTGCCTCCTGACCAAAGCCATGAATGGACTGCTCTCCCCTTGTTCCCCTGATGGCTGAATATTCTCCTACTCTCACTCTAATTACCACTGGTTCCTTACAGAGGCCAAAGGTCCCTCTCAAAGTCTCCCAGGGCATTCCCTCCTCCTCCCTACCCAACATCACTACCCTACAGCCACTGGCCAATCACACATCAGGTCAACTCACCACTTGGACAATCATCTGCTTGCCTTAATCTACTCGATCTAGTTCTATCTGTGGATCATTCCTCGGGGGTATCTGACAGGATGCAGTGACTCAGGTAAAAAAAAAAAAAAGGAGTGCATAGAAGTGATGTTTTTGGATGGCAAGGATGTGCTCCTTCCTGAGATCTGTGTCTAACACCCTAGGGTGTAAGACACCTCTACACACTCCATTCAGGTTCACAAGCACTGCTTGCAGATTCCACACCTGACCAAATCCAAGTTCTTGAAAATGGACATGCTCAAGGCTCAAACCAAATACCTATTGATTCAAGGTCCTACCTCTGGAGGACCCAAAGGCATTCAGACTCTTCCCCCTCCCAGGTAGCCTGTCAAGTTATCTGGTCTTAGGCCTCTGTGACCCCTATGCACGTGACCACTAGTCATGAAAGAAGAATGATGCACCCAATCTCAGAGGACCTGTTTGGGACCCAAGAGTCAGAAGAAATCTGTAACTTGCCTTTCCTTGCTGGGAACATCCTCAGGGTGCTGCAAGTGCCACCTCAAATCCCATCTCTGACCCTGAAATTGCCAAAACCAAACAGCAGCTGGGTATGTCAGGGTTCCTCATCCTCCAGTGGCCATTTCCACTCCAAGCCAGCCTCATCCCAAATTTCTTCCTCCTGACTCACCTGGTCCCACTGGCACAGATCTTGAGAACCTGTGAGCTCAATTTAGTCTTCCTCCTCCTGTCTCTTTCTTACAGAAAAATCAAAGGCCTTATGGAGCATGGAATTTCTCTAAGTCCCTATATGCTCCCCTGTGCTCTATCTTTCAGCACTCCCTTGAATCCATCAGGGGAGCACATTTTGAGTCAGGAAACTGGCTTTGTATTGCTCCCCCACACACACATCGCCAGCCCTTATTTTGTGTCACCTGGCTTCAGGTAAAATGTTCCCTCAGTAGGGCTCAAAAGGAGACCAAGGATAAGATGGAGGAAAAACTATGGAACTTTGCAGAACACCCTCTAGAGAGAGGGCTCTGGCATTAACACAGCCTGCCCTCTAAAAGCCATTGGCTTTTACACTCACTCTTTATTTATGACCAGCAACCCAGCTCTCCAGATGCAAAACACCTGGATTCTAGAAAACTGCATGTCCAGTACTCCAGCCAGTTGCCTGGGTGCTCTGAGTTCTAATTCTGGAGAGCCTCACAGCCAGCTGAGTCCAGAAGTCCCCCCCAATAATATGGGCTTTGGGCTAGCTGGGCTGACTGCAGTTGAGTCAGGTATCTGGAAGGCAGAACTCTTTCCATTTATTTATACTAGATGAATCCATTTGGACTGGACAGTCAGCTGCAGTGGTTCTTTAACCAATTTTTGCTGGTCCCCTCCTGGAGGATCCACCCATACACATTTCAAACCCCATCTCTGAGCCTCGAGGTGTCTGTACCACTCAGCTACCAGGCTTGGCCAGCACCTTGGCGACCTCTGATGGCCATCATGTCTAATGACAGCTCAGAGACCTGCCTCCTGCCTCCTGAACAGACCCCTGGATGGAATGCACTGGGCTTGTGCACTGGGTAGTTGATTTAATCCCTCCTCTCATTCTAAAACAACCATTTTCCTCTCATAGTCAGCAAAGGTGCTCACGCCTCCCAATCCTTCCCCTCTAAGTCATTGAGCTGAACCCACTCCAAATCATGTGATCAGATTTAAGTGAATCAGCCTCCCCATCTTCATTTCTGTCACTCGGGTCGAGGTAAGATTTTCACCATCAGGGGTGAATGAGAGGAGGGAAGAAGCTCATATGGAAGGAAATGAAGGAAACTTACAGAAAACCTTCAAGAGATGAGTCTCTGGGATGGATGAACCTTCTGAATAGGGAAATGCTGCTTTTGCACCCTCCATTCACAGCCACCCACCCAGCTGCTCAGAGGCCATACACTGTGCAAGCCTGTTCTGGGAGCACCGAAAGCCCAGTATTCCATCCCACACCCTTTTGTCTCAGATTCAGCCTCTGCAGAATCCAAAGCAGTCCGAACTCTTCACGGACTGTCCAATCATCTGGACTTCAGGCTACCTGAGCTGTCTGAAAGTGACCCGCAGATGGGAAGAGCAGGACAAGGTCCTTCCTATCAGGTGAGCTAATTTAGACCCAAGAGTCAAAGGAGACCTGTAACCCGGCCCTCTTCACAAGGCATGACCATGGCTAATCCACCATCCCCAAGTCAAACTCCACCTCTGGGCTGGGATAGGCCAATACCAAACATCTGCTGGGCTCTGTTGCCCTCTGGTGGCCAATCTCTTGAATTACAACTCAAAGCCCTTCCTCCTGCCTCTGAAACAAGTCCATGGGGCTGCCCTGGGCTTGTACACCTCAGAGCCAATGTAAATCATCCTCTCCCTCTAGGAACAATGGTTTCAGCTCTCCTAGGCAAACACCATGCAATCCTGGCTCTGGAAAACTGCATGCCGAATTTTCTGACCAACTACTTGTGGGTTTAGAGTTCTCCTTTGGGAGAATCCAAAAGTCAGCCAGACCCCTGACTGCCACTCCCAGGGTGTGGACTTTGGTCTACCTGAGCTGACTGCAAGTGACCCAGATGCGTTGAAGGTGGCACCATTTCCCTTTTACCTGGTAAGCCAATTTTGACTGGAGAGTCAAGGGTGGCCTGTAACCTTCCCCTCCTCACCAGACACCTCCTGAGGGAATCCACCCCTCCCCATCTCTGAGCCAGGAAGTGCCAACATCAAGCAGTTGCTGGGCTTGCCCGGTGCTTCAGGGCCCTCTGGTGGCCATTTCCTCTAATAACAATCCAGAGCCCTCCCACTCCTGCCTCCTAAACAAACCCATGGACTGCACTGGGCTCGTGCACCTCAGAGCTGATGTAATTCCTCCTTTCCTTCTAGGAACAACCAAGTGCCTTCCAGGAGGCAGGTATTTTCCTCTCGCAGTCATCCATGGCACTCACTCTTCCCTATCCCTTAGCATTCTTCTTAGTCTATGAGCTGAACCCACTCCAAATCAAGTAACTGGATTTACATTAGATCAGCCTCCCCTCTTAATTTATGTGACCTGTCTTGAACTAAGATTTTTTCCCTTGGGTGAATGAAAAGAGGGAGAGGATCAGATGGAAGAAATAGAAGGATATTTTCAGAGAACCCTCAAGAGACAAGTTTTGGGAAATGTGCAACCTTCCCACCAAGGAACCTCTGCTTTTCCACTCACCATTCACGACCACCCACCCAGCTTTCCAGATGCCAAACATGGTGCAGGCATGATCCTGGAGCACTGTGTGTCCAGTAGCCAAGCCAACTACATCTGTGTTCAGTTTTCTGCCTCCGCAGAACCCAAAGGCAGTCACCACTCTTGCCAGCCTGCTCAACTGTCTGGACTTTAGGCCACCTGAGCTGTCTGAGAGTGCCCCACAGATGGGAAAGCAGAACAGAGTCCTTCCTCTCAGGTGAGGTAATTATCCTGGGGAGTCAGTGGTGCTCTGTGTCTTACCCCTGGCTCCCTAGGCATGTCCTGGGGGATCCACTAGTCCCATCTTCAACTCTGGCTCTGTGCTGGCACAAGTCAATCCCAAGCAGCCTCTGGGCTTTGCTGCTGCTCTGGCAACCATTCTAATAACCACACAAAGTATTTCCTTTTGCCTCCTGACCAAACCCAGGGATGGACTGCACTAGGGTTGTGCACTTGACAGCTGATTTCCAACCTACTCTCCCTCTAATGAAAACTACATCCCACCTGACAGAGGGCAATATCTCTGTCTCTCAAAGTCTCCTATGGCACTGCTTCCTCCTTTTCCAACACCACTGCTCTAAGTCCATCAGCAGATCCATCCCACTTCATGTCAGGTCACCAGCTGGAAAGTCATCTGCTCACCGTAAAACATGTGATCACCTCTTACGTAATGCCCTTTCCCTGGAGATGAATGAGAGGAAGCACTGGTTCAGGAACAAAAATGAAAAGGCACTCGGGGGAGAAATTTTGGAGATATATCCAAGTGAGGAGCAGAGCCTGGACAGACAAAACACTAGTGCTTTTTCAAACTCCATTCAGATCCTCAAGCACTGGTTTCCTGATGCCATACATGTAACAGAAGGCTGATTTTGGAAACTGCATGCTCAGGAATCAAGCCAAATATTTTGTATTCAGGGTTATGATGCTGGAGAATCCAAAGGCAGTGAGACCCCAGGCAGCCTGCCAAACTGTTTAGTCTTAGCGCTCCACCAGCAGTATGGAAATGACCCTTAGTTGTAAAGGAAGAACTGTGTACCCACTATCAGGAAAGGAAATTTGGACCCAAGAGTTAGAAGCAACCTGTAACTCACCTTTCCTTGCTGGGCACATCCTCAGGGTTCCACCAGCACTATTTCCAACCCCAGCTCTAAGTCTGGGAATGCCAAACTGCAGGTGGGCAATATCAGGGCTCCTTGTCTTCTAGCGACCATTACCTCTGCTGACAATTCAGATCCCATCCTCCGCCTCCCGACGGCAAGCGGTTCTGTCTGCACTGCTCGTGACCATCTGTGAGCCTAATCTGGTCCTCCTTTCTTTCTCAGAAAACTCAAGGGCCTTACAGAGGGTGGTGTTTCTCTATCAAGGTCTCCCATATCCTTCCCTGCTCCCTAGCAGCAGCCCTTGAAGTCAATCAGCCAAATGCACTATGAGTCAGATAATTGGCTTTAAATTATTTCCCCTCTATCCTCCTTTTAGCCACCCTTTATCTTATGTGACCTGGCTTTAGGTAAGATTTCCCCTCAGGGGTGCACAAAAGGAGGGAGAGGCTCAGATCAAAGAAAAATGTGGAGTATTCAGAGAACACTCAAGAGACAGGTTTCTGGGATGGGCAGAGCCTGCCCTCCAAAGGACCCCTGTTTTATACTCTCCACTGATGACCACTGGCCCTGCTCCCCATATGCCAAACATCATGGAAGCCTGATTCTGGAAAACCAAATGCCTAATACTCAAACAAACCACATGTGTTTCAGAGTTCTACCTCTGGAGAATCAAAAGGCAGTCTGAACCTTAAATATCTGTCTAATGTGGGCTTTGGGCTAGCTGTGCCACTTGAAAGTGGCCCAGATGTGGGAAGGTGGAACAAGTTTCCTTTCACCAGGTAAGCCAATTTGGCCTGGAGAGTCAGTTGTGACCTGTAAGCAACCCCTCCTGGCAAGACATCTCCTGGGGTAACCACATCTCTGAGCCTAGCAGTGCCAACACCAAGCTGCTGCTGTGCTTGGGTGGCACTTCAGTGCCCTCTGGTGACCATTCTTTCCAATGACAACTCAGAGCACCTCCTCCTGCCTCCTGAACAAACCCATGGACTGCCCTGGGATAGCTGATTCAGTTTCTCCTCTAAGAACAACCAAGAGCTGTCCAGAGAGAGTATTTTCCCCCTCCAGTTCAGCTGTGGAACTCACTCCTCCCAATCCTTCACCATTTCTCTTAGTCAATCAGCCACGGCCACTCTGAATCAGGTAAACTTTTAAAAATTAATCATACTCCCTCCTAGTTTATGTGACTTTTCTTGAGTCAGATTTTTCCTCAGGGGTGATCCAGACGAGTGAGAGGCTCGAATGGAAGAAAAAGAAGAAAATTTTCAGAGACCCCTCAAGAGACAAGTCTGTAGGATCATCACAGCCTGCCCACCAAGGAAACTCTGCATTTACACTCTTCATTCATGACCACCAGCCCAGCTTTCCAGGCCCCACGCAGTGTGCAAGTCTGATCCTGGAACACTGCTTGCCCAATATTCAAGCCAACTCCTCTTGGGTTGATTTCCCTCCTCTTCTCACTCTAAGAACCACCACAGGCCTCATATGAGTCCGTGAGCTGTCTCTCTCTCAAAATCTCCCAGCACAGTCCTTTCTCCCTGTCCAACACTGCCAGGCTGGTTGGAACTTGCCCTGACTCCAGGACAGGCCCCAAACTCACCCTCCCCAAGGTCACTGGAGTGACCCCTATCTGGTATCGAGGCACATATTCAGGTCAAGACTGGCAAACTGATTTTACAGTAATGCTCTGGGCACAAGGAAATTTTAGATGTTTGTGGGTTTTGACTGACACCTTCTCAGACTGGATGGAGTCATTTCCCACCTGAACTGAGACTGCCTTGGAGGTTTCTTTCTTTCTTTCTTTCTTTCTTTTGTCTTTTTGCTATTTCTTGGGCTGCTCCCATGGCATATGCAGATTTCCAGGCTAGGGGTCGAATCGGAGCTGTAGCCACCAGCCTCCACCGCAACCACAGCAACAAGGGATCCAAGCCGTATCTGCAACCTACACCACAGAACATGGCAACACCAGATCCTTAACCCACTGAGCAAGGGCAGGGACAAAACCCGCAACCTCATGGTTCCTAGTCGGATTTGTTAACCACTGCACCACAATGGGAACTCCTGCCTTGGAGGTTTCTAAGACCTTTCTCAAGAAAAGAATTCCCTGTTTGGTCCCCTAAGTCCATCAAGAGGGACAATGGGCCTGCCTTTGTTCCCCGAATTACTAACGGAGTCTCTAGGAATTAAATGGGGTTTACCCTCCACTTGGAAACCACAATCCTCAGGAAAGTGGAACAAATCAAACCCTCAAAAGAATCTCCTAGATTTCCCATTGTGGCTCAGAAGGAGAAGATAGTTCTGGATTGTTTTATGG
Source organism: Sus scrofa (assembly GCF_054392235.1). Classification (NCBI taxonomy): domain Eukaryota; kingdom Metazoa; phylum Chordata; class Mammalia; order Artiodactyla; family Suidae; genus Sus; species Sus scrofa. Next base: position 244,451 of record NC_139388.1, read on the forward strand.
TGTAAAGCTGTGATTATTTTCCCATATCTGTAAGGCATATTTCTATTGGTCTATATTCCCCAGGGTCGTCTCAGAGCCAGTTCCTTCAGGAATGTGCCTCCCATACATGGTCTCATATGGACTCAACATGATTTTTCCTTTAGGGACTATTCACATTTGCACAAGTACTATGGGGAAAAGGGACATCAAGCGTTGGTGAGTGTCTTGACATAATTTGAATGTTTCCCTTTATTATTTATTTTACTAGAGTGTGTGTGTGTGTGTGTGTGTGTGTGTGTGTGTGTGTATATATACACATACATACATAGAGAGAGAGAGAGAGATGGATTCATTTTTTTCCCATATAGGTTATTACAGAATATTGAATATATTTCCCTGTGCTCTACAACAGATTCTTGCTCATTATCTATTCTGTACATAGTAGTGTGTATATGCTAATACTATTGTCCCAATCTAGTCCCCCTCCCCATGGTTTCCCCCTGGGTAACCATAAGTTTGATTTCAACAGCTGTGTTTGTTTCTGTTTTATAAGGAAGTTTTGTATAATTTTACTAGATTCCACATAGAAGTTATCACATAAGATATTTGTCTGATTTACTTGGTATGTTAAGCTCTAGGTCCACCCATGTTGCTGCAAATGGCATTATTTCATTCTTTTTACAGCCAAGTAACATTCCATTATATTTACCACATCTTTAGCCATTCCTCTGTCAAAGGACATTTAAGTGGCTTCTATGTCTTGGATAGTGTCAGTAGTTCCACAATGAATATTGGGGTGCATATAACTTTTCCAATTATGGTTTTCTCAAGATATATGTCCAGAAGTTTCTTTTTTGTTTTTTTGTTTTTCTTTTTAGGGCTGCATCTGAGGCATATGGAAGTCCCCAGGGTAGGAGTCAAATAGGAGCTGCAGCTGTTGTCCTGTACCACAGCCACAGCAATGCCAGAACCCAGCTGCATCTGCAACCTGTGCTGCATCTTGCAGCAATTCTGGATCCTTGCTTAAATGATGCCCAGTTTGTGCACAATGCACACTAGGCTGGTAAGTTCTAGGAACCTAGGTATAACCATTCATAATATCACCCAGCACTGAGATAAAGGGGCAAAAAGATTCCCTCCAGCAGGAGTAGGGATTGCTCTTGGACTAGAGCAAGGGGGATTTGGTGGCCCCCTGGGGAGGTTCTGCATACCATGAAATCACTGTACAAATCCTTACACGAGCCCCTGAGGACTTGTCTAAAAGCATGAGGGATGCTTTATTCCATACTTCTCTGGACTCAGTAGAAAATATTGCACTTGACAGTAGGCTAGCCCTTGACTACTTCCTGGCTGAGCAAGGGAAATTCTGCATAGTTATTAATAAAACCCACCACATGCATGGGAATAACTCTGGTCAGATTGAGGTAACCATAAGAGATGTATAAGCAAGCTCAAAGGGCACAAAGATATACCCCCAATGTCCCAATCCAAGCTCTGTCCAGAATATGGTCAGATAGAGCCTTTCTAGTTTAAGCTGGTTTCTTCCATTTCTTGGCACACTGACTGCAATCAAACTTATGCTCAACTTCAGGCCTTGCTTCCATAACTGCCTTGTCAACTTCATTATCAAAGAACTCGAATCCCTCAAACTTCAAATGATACTAACACAAGGGTACAAGAACTGAGACGGCAGCCTTGTGAAGCTCAGACTTATGTTAGGCAGGGCAGGGACAGTTCTGCGCCTCCAATCCAGGGGAAACTTATGCCCATGTTCAACAGGAAGCAGCCCCAGAAGACAGACCTTCCCCCTCAAGAATGGGGAGTAGTGATGAGGAAAGCGGGTGTTGTTGCCAAAGCCTGCGAAACCCTCCTTGAACTGGAGTTATCGTGTATCGAGAAGTGAAAGATCTGGAGACAAGAGGAGGAAGGTATAGGAAGAGACAAACCAGACGGAACCAGGTGGAATCAGGATGATGATGACTCTGACCTCCCCCAGACTCCGATTCTCATTCAACACAGATTTTGCCACATTAGCTACTAGATGACACACCTACTGGTGGTCATGACTGGAAGATGCTGACCTAAAAAGGATAAAAGGGGGGTGGCATCCATATCCAGGAAAGCCCTGACCCTTCCCTGCAGAGTAATGGGCAGGCCTCCCTGTCATTAGCCTCACTCCTCTTCCCTTTATCTTTTCTCCTTAAAATCAAAGACCTCTCACAACTTGGATGGGAACTTCAGCTGTGAACTAAGGTCCTACTTATCCATTCTTTTCCCACTGAATAAAACCTGGGCATCCACCTCTGCTTTGGTTTCATTTTTTGGCTACATAAACCCAAACTAGCATCTATTCTATGCTTTTTTCTTTTTAGGGCCACTGGTGAGGCATGTAGAAACTCCCAGGGTAGGGATTGAATTGGGGTTATAGTTCCTGGCCTGCACCACAGCCATGGCAATGTGAGATCTGAGCCATGAAATACACCACAGCTCATGGCAACTCTGGATCCTTGAACCACTGGGCAAGGCCAGGGATCAAACCCACTTCTTCATGGGTATGATTTGGGTTTGTTACCACTGAGCCACAATGGGAACTCCCCTACTCTATAATTATTTTCATTCTTGTCCTTATACTAATGACAAGCATGATTGAAAATGACCACCTTAAAAAAAGAGACTTTGAAATATATTTATGACACTTATTTGTAAATCAGAAAAATAGAACAACGCATCTCCCTAAGACCCAAGGAAGAAGCTCTAGCTCCACCTTCAGCTCCCAAATTTGGAATTCAACTTAAACTCTTCCCTGAACCATTTGCATATGGGACATTTACACTATCTTTACATGCTGTGTAAATACTAAAAATTTTATCATAAAACTGACAGTACTATGTACATTGTGCATCACATGTCCTTCCACACATGTAAGCACAATACATATGCTTTATTACACATAATACATGATCAGGTAACTATGTATCAGTTATCTCCCTCATTTGTATAAGCATGTACTTCAGCCTGTTATTACAGGACACATTAAACAGTTCAGTCCAGGAATTTCCTCATGGCCTAGTGGTTAAGAACTTGGCATTAAGACTGCTGAGGCCCAGGTTACTGCTGTGGCTTGGGTTTGATCCAAGACCTGGGAAATTCTACATGCTGCAGGTGCCACAAGACAAAAGACAGTTCAATGCTTATTAGATTCCAGTCACTAGAGAATATTCATGGGGTAACTGAAGTGACTGATGGTATATAGGACTATATTTATTAATTCGACATATCACAATATGTCCAAACATTTTCCAGTCAACATGCTTATCATAACAAAAAAACAAAACATAGTCAGAAAGCATTGATAAATCATCAACCTGCCCACAGCTGCCCAGCCAGTCACAGCAGTGATCAGGAGAGCCTCTGAAGCTTGGCAGCCACGTAGGAACTCACCTAAGAGCTTGCTTGAGGAGACCATCAAGAGTCCTTAACGCATCAGACCTGGTTTCAATCAGGCCTCCATAGCCTGGCACCCTGCTGCCAAGAGAGGTTCTTCTCAAAACGACACAAGGACATTTCCCTCAGCCTCCTCAGTGTGTGTGTGTGTGTGTGTGTGTGTGTGTGTGTGTGTGTGTGTGTGTGTGAGTGAGAGAGAGAGAGAGAGAGAGAGGGAGAGAAAGAGAGAGGTAGGGAAAGAGGCGGATGAGCCCAGCTACCAACACTCTTGCCCCCGAAGCCCCCCATGGATTCCTCAGCACCACACTCCTTCTCACCTACCTGAAGCCCTGATGCGGAGGGCTTCACCAGGGCCAGCTGGCGGCCCAATCCTGAGGCTGTGTGTGACTGGGCACCTGCCTCGAAGGAACCCCAAGCACGCCAAAGCCCAGGACCTGTTTCAAGCCTTCCAAACCCACTGCCACCCAACCAGGCGGCCAACCCACCTCCAAATCCGGAAGGCACACCTCCGCCCTGCGCCTGACAGGAGGGGTCTCGGAGGAGACAGTCCCTGGTGCCCAGGAAACCCCTGCACATCCTCGGAGTGCCTGCTGTGGGGGCGTCCCGCTCAAGCCTCCATCCGCCCCCGCCCCCGACCTGGAGCCTGCGCCTTTGGAGCCTTGCCACTCCCACCTCTTCGAGCCTCGGAGCTGCACCTGGGGCCGGGAGGGGCCCTGGCGCCCTCGTGTGGACATAGGCTCGAACAGCCCCTCTCAGGCTGGCCTTCTCTCTCGGGCTCAGCAGTCCCCGGGGCTGCTTGGGCTGGGGCCCAGACGAGGCTGGGGGCTCCATCCCCCGCCAAGAAGGGCCCTTCCACCTGGGCTCTAGCTCCCTCTCTCAAAGGCGTTCTTCGTGCCGATGCCCACCTAGGCCATGCCTCGCCCTGGAAATCCTTAGCTCCCAATCCATCAGGGTGTGCCAGCCTGCTACCGGGTGGATAGAGCCTGGCCCATATGGAGTTAGGAAGACAGGTGTGGAAGGATGGAACGAGTCGTTTTCCCCCTTCATCATGCCCCTGGGATTCCACACTCCTTGCCATGAGGTCTTGCCTCGATTCTTTCCTTCTGGCTTGGTTCATCTGGCCAGGTCTCGCTTTCTCCCTTTGTTTCCAAACGTTCTTGACCCCACCTGGAGTGTGCCTGCTCTGGATCCCCATTGGTGCTTCCCAAGGCACAGAGTCTCCCAACCACACAAAACCGACCCAATCAGCCCTTCTCCCCAGGCGGCCGGAAGGAAGCTCAGGCAGAGCTTTGGTGGATCCGTCAAGAGAGCGGCCTGCATAGGCCCGGCCTGGCTCGAGCTCCCATCATCTCACCAGGTGCGTAGAAAGAAGAGCCGAGCCTCCCTGGGAAAGACGAAGGGAGGTTCCTGAGCCCTCTTGAGACACAAGGCCCAGCACCTGGCACCGCTGCTCTCCCAATTCGCTCTCCCTTTGGGCACCACCCGGGGAAGCCTCACAGCCCCTCGATGCGCATCCCAAAACCCAGCTCACCCTGGGCTTCCACACGGATCAGCTCCAGCACGGAACCCAGGCACGAGAACAGAAACCCACCCGCCCAGGCCACAGGTGGGGAGGGGGCCTGAAGAAACACTGCCAAATCCACATAGCCAGCCGGCAGCCAGCACCAGACAAAGGAACACCATCACGCATGCCTAGAGAAGTCCAAACCCCAAACAGCTCGACAGTCCTCCTCAGCCCTGTCCCCATGGCCATCCTGAGGACGCCTTTCCATGACAACCCCTGGGCAGGCTGTGCAAAAGAAGGGGCCCTCCCACCGGCTGGGCGTGGACGTCCGTTGGTTCAACCGCGATGGACCACAGGATCCAGGGCCTCCCCAAAAGAACCCTGGAACCACCGTCAGACCCAGCGCTACCCCTCACGGCCATAGACCCAGACAAAGGGGCTCTTCGCAGCGCGAAACGCCCCACTCCGTTCAGGCAGCCCTCTTCCCGAGAGCAACACATGGAAAGACGTTCGATGTCCACGGACAGATGCTTGGCTGAGCAAGCAGCTGTCCTTCGCCCCAACACAAGCGGACTCAGCCATCAACCTGCGCAGAAAACGGTGCCATGGGCAGCCACAGTGTTGCGGAGAGAAATGCTCACACGAAATGAAAGAGGTCTGGGAGGGAGACACACAGCCCAGGGGAAGCCCCTGCCCTCTCCCATCTCACCAGGGACACCCAGGAACGGTCTTCCAGGAAAGCAAGCCCTGGACTGCCATCCAGATGGTGCTTGCCAAATGGGAGGGTGAGGCTGTGGGAATGCCTGGCATTGGGGAGGTCCGAGATCCAAACCCTTGCCCTGGACGGGGGTGCCACAGCCCTCCTTCCATGGAGCAGATGCTACGAGGTCTAGTCCCTCTTCTTGGAACCCAAGGGAGGCGAAGGGGAGCCAAACAGGATGGATAGCCATGGCCGATGGGATCCCTTTGTTGGGAAACTGCAATGGATCCACTTCGCTCAGCGACCAGCCAAAAGGAGTCCTGACCATTCCACCCCAACACAGGAGCGTCTCAGCGCTCCCCACAGAAGGTGTCCCGCTCGGGAGTGCTGCCCCTCGGGAAAAGAGACGGGCCGAAGGACTCCGTGCATCCTGTCCAGATTGCCGAGCCTAGCCCATCGGACCCAACCGAATTCCCTGGCGAGGAGGTAGTGATGAGGATAAAGACATGCTTCGTCTGGAGTGGATTGACTTGCCCAGGTGTTCTCCTGCACCCGTGTGCGGCATGCAGATCCACTCTGCTTGGCAAAAGCATCCACTCCCAGGCTGGCCATCCCCAGGCTGGCACTTCCAACCCACTCCCACCCAAGCTATTGGCTCAGGAGAGACGTAGGATGGATTTGTCAATCCCCGTCCTAGCTATTGTTTCCTACTCTATCTGCATGCGTATGCGTGTGGGTGTGTTTGGGGAGGGAGAGAGAGAGAGAGAGAGAGAGAGAGAGAGAAAGAGAGAGAGAGAGAGAGAGAGGGACGGAGAATGAGAGAACGAGGGAGAGAACGAGAGATGGACCTTCACTCCTTTCTGGATCCATTCAGCTCATTCATTTCAATGCCTCTTATTCCTTGTCCATGGATTTGGGTGCCCCGTGCCACACGGAGATGTGGTCTAGCCAGAGGGGGATGGCCCAGTGCAGCTCTTGCCCCAGCCAGCCACAGCAGGGACCAGGAGAGCCTCTGCAGCTTGGCAGCCACGTGGGAACTCCCCTGAGAGCTTGCTGGAGGAGACCAATCAAGAGTCCTTAACGCATCAGACCTGGTTTCAATCAGGCCTCCATAGCCTGGCACCCTGCTGCCAAGAGAGGCTCTTCTCAAAACGACACAAGGACATTTCCCTCAGCCTCCTCAATGTGTGTGTGTGTGTCTGTGTGTGTGTGTGTGTGTGTGTGAGAGAGAGAGAGAGAAAGAGAGAGGTAGGGAAAGAGGCGGATGAGCCCAGCTACCAACACTCTTGCCCCCGAAGCCCCCCATGGATTCCTCAGCACCACACTCCTTCTCACCTACCTGAAGCCCTGATGCGGAGGGCTTGACCAGGGCCAGCTGGCGGCCCAATCCTGAGGCTGTGTGTGACTGGGCACCTGCCTCGAAGGAACCCCAAGCACGCCAAAGCCCAGGACCTGTTTCAAGCCTTCCAAACCCACTGCCACCCAACCAGGCGGCCAACCCACCTCCAAATCCGGAAGGCACACCTCCGCCCTCCGCCTGACAGGAGGGGTCTCGGAGGAGACGGTCCCTGGTGCCCAGGAAACCCCTGCACATCCTCGGAGTGCCTGCTGTGGGGGCGTCCCGCTCAAGCCTCCATCCGCCCCCGCCCCCGACCTGGAGCCTGCGCCTTTGGAGCCTTGCCACTCCCACCTCTTCGAGCCTCGGAGCTGCACCTGGGGCCGGGAGGGGCCCTGGCGCCCTCGTGTGGACATAGGCTCGAACAGCCCCTCTCAGGCTGGCCTTCTCTCTCGGGCTCAGCAGTCCCCGGGGCTGCTTGGGCTGGGGCCCAGACGAGGCTGGGGGCTCCATCCCCCGCCAAGAAGGGCCCTTCCACCTGGGCTCTAGCTCCCTCTCTCAAAGGCGTTCTTCGTGCCGATGCCCACCTAGGCCATGCCTCGCCCTGGAAATCCTGAGCTCCCAATCCATCAGGGTGTGCCAGCCTGCTACCGGGTGGATAGAGCCTGGCCCATATGGAGTTAGGAAGACAGGTGTGGAAGGATGGAACGAGTCGTTTTCCCCCTTCATCATGCCCCTGGGATTCCACACTCCTTGCCATGAGGTCTTGCCTCGATTCTTTCCTTCTGGCTTGGTTCATCTGGCCAGGTCTCGCTTTCTCCCTTTGTTTCCAAACGTTCTTGACCCCACCTGGAGTGTGCCTGCTCTGGATCCCCATTGGTGCTTCCCAAGGCACAGAGTCTCCCAACCACACAAAACCGACCCAATCAGCCCTTCTCCCCAGGCGGCCGGAAGGAAGCTCAGGCAGAGCTTTGGTGGATCCGTCAAGAGAGCGGCCTGCATAGGCCCGGCCTGGCTCGAGCTCCCATCATCTCACCAGGTGCGTAGAAAGAAGAGCCGAGCCTCCCTGGGAAAGACGAAGGGAGGTTCCTGAGCCCTCTTGAGACACAAGGCCCAGCACCTGGCACCGCTGCTCTCCCAATTCGCTCTCCCTTTGGGCACCACCCGGGGAAGCCTCACAGCCCCTCGATGCGCATCCCAAAACCCAGCTCACCCTGGGCTTCCACACGGATCAGCTCCAGCACGGAACCCAGGCACGAGAACAGAAACCCACCCGCCCAGGCCACAGGTGGGGAGGGGGCCTGAAGAAACACTGCCAAATCCACATAGCCAGCCGGCAGCCAGCACCAGACAAAGGAACACCATCACGCATGCCTAGAGAAGTCCAAACCCCAACCAGCTCGACAGTCCTCCTCAGCCCTGTCCCCATGGCCATCCTGAGGACGCCTTTCCATGACAACCCCTGGGCAGGCTGTGCAAAAGAAGGGGCCCTCCCACCAGCTGGGCGTGGACGTCCGTTGGTTCAACCGCGATGGACCACAGGATCCAGGGCCTCCCCAAAAGAACCCTGGAACCACCGTCAGACCCAGCGCTACCCCTCACGGCCATAGACCCAGACAAAGGGGCTCTTCGCAGCGCGAAACGCCCCACTCCGTTCAGGCAGCCCTCTTCCCGAGAGCAACACATGGAAAGACGTTCGATGTCCACGGACAGATGCTTGGCTGAGCAAGCAGCTGTCCTTCGCCCCAACACAAGCGGACTCAGCCATCAACCTGCGCAGAAAACGGTGCCATGGGCAGCCACAGTGTTGCGGAGAGAAATGCTCACACGAAATGAAAGAGGTCTGGGAGGGAGACACACAGCCCAGGGGAAGCCCCTGCCCTCTCCCATCTCACCAGGGACACCCAGGAACGGTCTTCCAGGAAAGCAAGCCCTGGACTGCCATCCAGATGGTGCTTGCCAAATGGGAGGGTGAGGCTGTGGGAATGCCTGGCATTGGGGAGGTCCGAGATCCAAACCCTTGCCCTGGACGGGGGTGCCACAGCCCTCCTTCCATGGAGCAGATGCTACGAGGTCTAGTCCCTCTTCTTGGAACCCAAGGGAGGCGAAGGGGAGCCAAACAGGATGGATAGCCATGGCCGATGGGATCCCTTTGTTGGGAAACTGCAATGGATCCACTTCGCTCAGCGACCAGCCAAAAGGAGTCCTGACCATTCCACCCCAACACAGGAGCGTCTCAGCGCTCCCCACAGAAGGTGTCCCGCTCGGGAGTGCTGCCCCTCGGGAAAAGAGACGGGCCGAAGGACTCCGTGCATCCCGTCCAGATTGCCGAGCCTAGCCCATCGGACCCAACCGAATTCCCTGGCGAGGAGGTAGTGATGAGGATAAAGACATGCTTCGTCTGGAGTGGATTGACTTGCCCAGGTGTTCTCCTGCACCCGTGTGCGGCATGCAGATCCACTCTGCTTGGCAAAAGCATCCACTCCCAGGCTGGCCATCCCCAGGCTGGCACTTCCAACCCACTCCCACCCAAGCTATTGGCTCACGAGAGACGTAGGATGGATTTGTCAATCCCCATCCTAGCTATTGTTTCCTACTCTATCTGCATGCGTATGCGTGTGGGTGTGTTTGGGGAGGGAGAGAGAGAGAGAGAGAGAGAAAGAGAGAAAGAGAGAGAGAGAGAGAGAGAGAGAGGGACGGAGAATGAGAGAACGAGGGAGAGAACGAGAGATGGACCTTCACTCCTTTCTGGATCCATTCAGCTCCTTCATTTCAATGCCTCTTATTCCTTGTCCATGGATTTGGGTGCCCCGTGCCACACGGAGATGTGGTCTAGCCAGAGGGGGATGGCCCAGTGCAGCTCTTGCCCCAGCCAGCCACAGCAGGGACCAGGAGAGCCTCTGCAGCTTGGCAGCCACGTGGGAACTCCCCTGAGAGCTTGCTGGAGGAGACCAATCAAGAGTCCTTAACGCATCAGACCTGGTTTCAATCAGGCCTCCATAGCCTGGCACCCTGCTGCCAAGAGAGGCTCTTCTCAAAACGACACAAGGACATTTCCCTCAGCCTCCTCAATGTGTGTGTGTGTGTCTGTGTGTGTGTGTGTGTGTGTGTGAGAGAGAGAGAGAGAGAGAGAGAGAGAGAGAGAGAGAGAGAGAGAGAGAGAGAGAGGGAGAGAGGGAAAGAGGCGGATGAGCCCAGCTACCAACACTCTTGCCCCCGAAGCCCCCCATGGATTCCTCAGCACCACACTCCTTCTCACCTACCTGAAGCCCTGATGCGGAGGGCTTGACCAGGGCCAGCTGGCGGCCCAATCCTGAGGCTGTGTGTGACTGGGCACCTGCCTCGAAGGAACCCCAAGCACGCCAAAGCCCAGGACCTGTTTCAAGCCTTCCAAACCCACTGCCACCCAACCAGGCGGCCAACCCACCTCCAAATCCGGAAGGCACAGCTCCGCCCTCCGCCTGACAGGAGGGGTCTCGGAGGAGACGGTCCCTGGTGCCCAGGAAACCCCTGCACATCCTCGGAGTGCCTGCTGTGGGGGCGTCCCGCTCAAGCCTCCATCCGCCCCCGCCCCCGACCTGGAGCCTGCGCCTTTGGAGCCTTGCCACTCCCACCTCTTTGAGCCTCGGAGCTGCACCTGGGGCCGGGAGGGGCCCTGGCGCCCTCGTGTGGACATAGGCTCGAACAGCCCCTCTCAGGCTGGCCTTCTCTCTCGGGCTCAGCAGTCCCCGGGGCTGCTTGGGCTGGGGCCCAGACGAGGCTGGGGGCTCCATCCCCCGCCAAGAAGGGCCCTTCCACCTGGGCTCTAGCTCCCTCTCTCAAAGGCGTTCTTCGTGCCGATGCCCACCTAGGCCATGCCTCGCCCTGGAAATCCTGAGCTCCCAATCCATCAGGGTGTGCCAGCCTGCTACCGGGTGGATAGAGCCTGGCCCATATGGAGTTAGGAAGACAGGTGTGGAAGGATGGAACGAGTCGTTTTCCCCCTTCATCATGCCCCTGGGATTCCACACTCCTTGCCATGAGGTCTTGCCTCGATTCTTTCCTTCTGGCTTGGTTCATCTGGCCAGGTCTCGCTTTCTCCCTTTGTTTCCAAACGTTCTTGACCCCACCTGGAGTGTGCCTGCTCTGGATCCCCATTGGTGCTTCCCAAGGCACAGAGTCTCCCAACCACACAAAACCGACCCAATCAGCCCTTCTCCCCAGGCGGCCGGAAGGAAGCTCAGGCAGAGCTTTGGTGGATCCGTCAAGAGAGCGGCCTGCATAGGCCCGGCCTGGCTCGAGCTCCCATCATCTCACCAGGTGCGTAGAAAGAAGAGCCGAGCCTCCCTGGGAAAGACGAAGGGAGGTTCCTGAGCCCTCTTGAGACACAAGGCCCAGCACCTGGCACCGCTGCCCTCCCAATTCGCTCTCCCTTTGGGCACCACCCGGGGAAGCCTCACAGCCCCTCGATGCGCATCCCAAAACCCAGGTCAACCTGGGCTTCCACACGGATCAGCTCCAGCACGGAACCCAGGCACGAGAACAGAAACCCACCCGCCCAGGCCACAGGTGGGGAGGGGGCCTGAAGAAACACTGCCAAATCCACATAGCCAGCCGGCAGCCAGCACCAGACAAAGGAACACCATCACGCATGCCTAGAGAAGTCCAAACCCCAACCAGCTCGACAGTCCTCCTCAGCCCTGTCCCCATGGCCATCCTGAGGACGCCTTTCCATGACAACCCCTGGGCAGGCTGTGCAAAAGAAGGGGCCCTCCCACCAGCTGGGCGTGGACGTCCGTTGGTTCAACCGCGATGGACCACAGGATCCAGGGCCTCCCCAAAAGAACCCTGGAACCACCGTCAGACCCAGCGCTACCCCTCACGGCCATAGACCCAGACAAAGGGGCTCTTCGCAGCGCGAAACGCCCCACTCCGTTCAGGCAGCCCTCTTCCCGAGAGCAACACATGGAAAGACGTTCGATGTCCACGGACAGATGCTTGGCTGAGCAAGCAGCTGTCCTTCGCCCCAACACAAGCGGACTCAGCCATCAACCTGCGCAGAAAACGGTGCCATGGGCAGCCACAGTGTTGCGGAGAGAAATGCTCACACGAAATGAAAGAGGTCTGGGAGGGAGACACACAGCCCAGGGGAAGCCCCTGCCCTCTCCCATCTCACCAGGGACACCCAGGAACGGTCTTCCAGGAAAGCAAGCCCTGGACTGCCATCCAGATGGTGCTTGCCAAATGGGAGGGTGAGGCTGTGGGAATGCCTGGCATTGGGGAGGTCCGAGATCCAAACCCTTGCCCTGGACGGGGGTGCCACAGCCCTCCTTCCATGGAGCAGATGCTACGAGGTCTAGTCCCTCTTCTTGGAACCCAAGGGAGGCGAAGGGGAGCCAAACAGGATGGATAGCCATGGCCGATGGGATCCCTTTGTTGGGAAACTGCAATGGATCCACTTCGCTCAGCGACCAGCCAAAAGGAGTCCTGACCATTCCACCCCAACACAGGAGCGTCTCAGCGCTCCCCACAGAAGGTGTCCCGCTCGGGAGTGCTGCCCCTCGGGAAAAGAGACGGGCCGAAGGACTCCGTGCATCCCGTCCAGATTGCCGAGCCTAGCCCATCGGACCCAACCGAATTCCCTGGCGAGGAGGTAGTGATGAGGATAAAGACATGCTTCGTCTGGAGTGGATTGACTTGCCCAGGTGTTCTCCTGCACCCGTGTGCGGCATGCAGATCCACTCTGCTTGGCAAAAGCATCCACTCCCAGGCTGGCCATCCCCAGGCTGGCACTTCCAACCCACTCCCACCCAAGCTATTGGCTCACGAGAGACGTAGGATGGATTTGTCAATCCCCATCCTAGCTATTGTTTCCTACTCTATCTGCATGCGTATGCGTGTGGGTGTGTTTGGGGAGGGAGAGAGAGAGAGAGAGAGAGAAAGAGAGAAAGAGAGAGAGAGAGAGAGAGAGAGAGGGACGGAGAATGAGAGAACGAGGGAGAGAACGAGAGATGGACCTTCACTCCTTTCTGGATCCATTCAGCTCCTTCATTTCAATGCCTCTTATTCCTTGTCCATGGATTTGGGTGCCCCGTGCCACACGGAGATGTGGTCTAGCCAGAGGGGGATGGCCCAGTGCAGCTCTTGCCCCAGCCAGCCACAGCAGGGACCAGGAGAGCCTCTGCAGCTTGGCAGCCACGTGGGAACTCCCCTGAGAGCTTGCTGGAGGAGACCAATCAAGAGTCCTTAACGCATCAGACCTGGTTTCAATCAGGCCTCCATAGCCTGGCACCCTGCTGCCAAGAGAGGCTCTTCTCAAAACGACACAAGGACATTTCCCTCAGCCTCCTCAATGTGTGTGTGTGTGTCTGTGTGTGTGTGTGTGTGAGAGAGAGAGAGAGAGAGAGAGAGAGAGAGAGAGAGAGAGAGAGAGAGAGAGAGAGAGGGAGAGAGGGAAAGAGGCGGATGAGCCCAGCTACCAACACTCTTGCCCCCGAAGCCCCCCATGGATTCCTCAGCACCACACTCCTTCTCACCTACCTGAAGCCCTGATGCGGAGGGCTTGACCAGGGCCAGCTGGCGGCCCAATCCTGAGGCTGTGTGTGACTGGGCACCTGCCTCGAAGGAACCCCAAGCACGCCAAAGCCCAGGACCTGTTTCAAGCCTTCCAAACCCACTGCCACCCAACCAGGCGGCCAACCCACCTCCAAATCCGGAAGGCACAGCTCCGCCCTCCGCCTGACAGGAGGGGTCTCGGAGGAGACGGTCCCTGGTGCCCAGGAAACCCCTGCACATCCTCGGAGTGCCTGCTGTGGGGGCGTCCCGCTCAAGCCTCCATCCGCCCCCGCCCCCGACCTGGAGCCTGCGCCTTTGGAGCCTTGCCACTCCCACCTCTTCGAGCCTCGGAGCTGCACCTGGGGCCGGGAGGGGCCCTGGCGCCCTCGTGTGGACATAGGCTCGAACAGCCCCTCTCAGGCTGGCCTTCTCTCTCGGGCTCAGCAGTCCCCGGGGCTGCTTGGGCTGGGGCCCAGACGAGGCTGGGGGCTCCATCCCCCGCCAAGAAGGGCCCTTCCACCTGGGCTCTAGCTCCCTCTCTCAAAGGCGTTCTTCGTGCCGATGCCCACCTAGGCCATGCCTCGCCCTGGAAATCCTTAGCTCCCAATCCATCAGGGTGTGCCAGCCTGCTACCGGGTGGATAGAGCCTGGCCCATATGGAGTTAGGAAGACAGGTGTGGAAGGATGGAACGAGTCGTTTTCCCCCTTCATCATGCCCCTGGGATTCCACACTCCTTGCCATGAGGTCTTGCCTCGATTCTTTCCTTCTGGCTTGGTTCATCTGGCCAGGTCTCGCTTTCTCCCTTTGTTTCCAAACGTTCTTGACCCCACCTGGAGTGTGCCTGCTCTGGATCCCCATTGGTGCTTCCCAAGGCACAGAGTCTCCCAACCACACAAAACCGACCCAATCAGCCCTTCTCCCCAGGCGGCCGGAAGGAAGCTCAGGCAGAGCTTTGGTGGATCCGTCAAGAGAGCGGCCTGCATAGGCCCGGCCTGGCTCGAGCTCCCATCATCTCACCAGGTGCGTAGAAAGAAGAGCCGAGCCTCCCTGGGAAAGACGAAGGGAGGTTCCTGAGCCCTCTTGAGACACAAGGCCCAGCACCTGGCACCGCTGCCCTCCCAATTCGCTCTCCCTTTGGGCACCACCCGGGGAAGCCTCACATCCCCTGGATGCGCATCCCAAAACCCAGGTCACCCTGGGCTTCCACACGGATCAGCTCCAGCACGGAACCCAGGCACGAGAACAGAAACCCACCCGCCCAGGCCACAGGTGGGGAGGGGGCCTGAAGAAACACTGCCAAATCCACATAGCCAGCCGGCAGCCAGCACCAGACAAAGGAACACCATCACGCATGCCTAGAGAAGTCCAAACCCCAACCAGCTCGACAGTCCTCCTCAGCCCTGTCCCCATGGTCATCCTGAGGACGCCTTTCCATGACAACCCCTGGGCAGGCTGTGCAAAAGAAGGGGCCCTCCCACCAGCTGGGCGTGGACGTCCGTTGGTTCAACCGCGATGGACCACAGGATCCAGGGCCTCCCCAAAAGAACCCTGGAACCACCGTCAGACCCAGCGCTACCCCTCACGGCCATAGACCCAGACAAAGGGGCTCTTCGCAGCGCGAAACGCCCCACTCCGTTCAGGCAGCCCTCTTCCCGAGAGCAACACATGGAAAGACGTTCGATGTCCACGGACAGATGCTTGGCTGAGCAAGCAGCTGTCCTTCGCCCCAACACAAGCGGACTCAGCCATCAACCTGCGCAGAAAACGGTGCCATGGGCAGCCACAGTGTTGCGGAGAGAAATGCTCACACGAAATGAAAGAGGTCTGGGAGGGAGACACACAGCCCATGGGAAGCCCCTGCCCTCTCCCATCTCACCAGGGACACCCAGGAACGGTCTTCCAGGAAAGCAAGCCCTGGACTGCCATCCAGATGGTGCTTGCCAAATGGGAGGGTGAGGCTGTGGGAATGCCTGGCATTGGGGAGGTCCGAGATCCAAACCCTTGCCCTGGACGGGGGTGCCACAGCCCTCCTTCCATGGAGCAGATGCTACGAGGTCTAGTCCCTCTTCTTGGAACCCAAGGGAGGCGAAGGGGAGCCAAACAGGATGGATAGCCATGGCCGATGGGATCCCTTTGTTGGGAAACTGCAATGGATCCACTTCGCTCAGCGACCAGCCAAAAGGAGTCCTGACCATTCCACCCCAACACAGGAGCGTCTCAGCGCTCCCCACAGAAGGTGTCCCGCTCGGGAGTGCTGCCCCTCGGGAAAAGAGACGGGCCGAAGGACTCCGTGCATCCCGTCCAGATTGCCGAGCCTAGCCCATCGGACCCAACCGAATTCCCTGGCAAGGAGGAAGTGATGAGGATAAAGACATGCTTCGTCTGGAGTGGATTGACTTGCCCAGGTGTTCTCCTGCACCCGTGTGCGGCATGCAGATCCACTCTGCTTGGCAAAAGCATCCACTCCCAGGCTGGCCATCCCCAGGCTGGCACTTCCAACCCACTCCCACCCAAGCTATTGGCTCACGAGAGACGTAGGATGGATTTGTCAATCCCCGTCCTAGCTATTGTTTCCTACTCTATCTGCATGCGTATGCGTGTGGGTGTGTTTGGAGAGGGAGAGAGAGAGAGAGAGAGAGAAAGAGAGAGAGAGAGAGAGAGAGAGAGGGACGGAGAATGAGAGAACGAGGGAGAGAACGAGAGATGGACCTTCACTCCTTTCTGGATCCATTCAGCTCATTCATTTCAATGCCTCTTATTCCTTGTCCATGGATTTGGGTGCCCCGTGCCACACGGAGATGTGGTCTAGCCAGAGGGGGATGGCCCAGTGCAGCTCTTGCCCCAGCCAGCCACAGCAGGGACCAGGAGAGCCTCTGCAGCTTGGCAGCCACGTGGGAACTCCCCTGAGAGCTTGCTGGAGGAGACCAATCAAGAGTCCTTAATGCATCAGACCTGGTTTCAATCAGGCCTCCATAGCCTGGCACCCTGCTGCCAAGAGAGGCTCTTCTCAAAACGACACAAGGACATTTCCCTCAGCCTCCTCAATGTGTGTGTGTGTGTCTGTGTGTGTGTGTGTGTGTGTGAGAGAGAGAGAGAGAGAGAGAGAGAGAGAGTGAGAGAGAGAAAGAGAGAGGTAGGGAAAGAGGCGGATGAGCCCAGCTACCAACACTCTTGCCCCCGAAGCCCCCCATGGATTCCTCAGCACCACACTCCTTCTCACCTACCTGAAGCCCTGATGCGGAGGGCTTGACCAGGGCCAGCTGGCGGCCCAATCCTGAGGCTGTGTGTGACTGGGCACCTGCCTCGAAGGAACCCCAAGCACGCCAAAGCCCAGGACCTGTTTCAAGCCTTCCAAACCCACTGCCACCCAACCAGGCGGCCAACCCACCTCCAAATCCGGAAGGCACAGCTCCGCCCTCCGCCTGACAGGAGGGGTCTCGGAGGAGACGGTCCCTGGTGCCCAGGAAACCCCTGCACATCCTCGGAGTGCCTGCTGTGGGGGCGTCCCGCTCAAGCCTCCATCCGCCCCCGCCCCCGACCTGGAGCCTGCGCCTTTGGAGCCTTGCCACTCCCACCTCTTCGAGCCTCGGAGCTGCACCTGGGGCCGGGAGGGGCCCTGGCGCCCTCGTGTGGACATAGGCTCGAACAGCCCCTCTCAGGCTGGCCTTCTCTCTCGGGCTCAGCAGTCCCCGGGGCTGCTTGGGCTGGGGCCCAGACGAGGCTGGGGGCTCCATCCCCCGCCAAGAAGGGCCCTTCCACCTGGGCTCTAGCTCCCTCTCTCAAAGGCGTTCTTCGTGCCGATGCCCACCTAGGCCATGCCTCGCCCTGGAAATCCTGAGCTCCCAATCCATCAGGGTGTGCCAGCCTGCTACCGGGTGGATAGAGCCTGGCCCATATGGAGTTAGGAAGACAGGTGTGGAAGGATGGAACGAGTCGTTTTCCCCCTTCATCATGCCCCTGGGATTCCACACTCCTTGCCATGAGGTCTTGCCTCGATTCTTTCCTTCTGGCTTGGTTCATCTGGCCAGGTCTCGCTTTCTCCCTTTGTTTCCAAACGTTCTTGACCCCACCTGGAGTGTGCCTGCTCTGGATCCCCATTGGTGCTTCCCAAGGCACAGAGTCTCCCAACCACACAAAACCGACCCAATCAGCCCTTCTCCCCAGGCGGCCGGAAGGAAGCTCAGGCAGAGCTTTGGTGGATCCGTCAAGAGAGCGGCCTGCATAGGCCCGGCCTGGCTCGAGCTCCCATCATCTCACCAGGTGCGTAGAAAGAAGAGCCGAGCCTCCCTGGGAAAGACGAAGGGAGGTTCCTGAGCCCTCTTGAGACACAAGGCCCAGCACCTGGCACCGCTGCCCTCCCAATTCGCTCTCCCTTTGGGCACCACCCGGGGAAGCCTCACAGCCCCTCGATGCGCATCCCAAAACCCAGGTCACCCTGGGCTTCCACACGGATCAGCTCCAGCACGGAACCCAGGCACGAGAACAGAAACCCACCCGCCCAGGCCACAGGTGGGGAGGGGGCCTGAAGAAACACTGCCAAATCCACATAGCCAGCCGGCAGCCAGCACCAGACAAAGGAACACCATCACGCATGCCTAGAGAAGTCCAAACCCCAACCAGCTCGACAGTCCTCCTCAGCCCTGTCCCCATGGCCATCCTGAGGACGCCTTTCCATGACAACCCCTGGGCAGGCTGTGCAAAAGAAGGGGCCCTCCCACCAGCTGGGCGTGGACGTCCGTTGGTTCAACCGCGATGGACCACAGGATCCAGGGCCTCCCCAAAAGAACCCTGGAACCACCGTCAGACCCAGCGCTACCCCTCACGGCCATAGACCCAGACAAAGGGGCTCTTCGCAGCGCGAAACGCCCCACTCCGTTCAGGCAGCCCTCTTCCCGAGAGCAACACATGGAAAGACGTTCGATGTCCACGGACAGATGCTTGGCTGAGCAAGCAGCTGTCCTTCGCCCCAACACAAGCGGACTCAGCCATCAACCTGCGCAGAAAACGGTGCCATGGGCAGCCACAGTGTTGCGGAGAGAAATGCTCACACGAAATGAAAGAGGTCTGGGAGGGAGACACACAGCCCATGGGAAGCCCCTGCCCTCTCCCATCTCACCAGGGACACCCAGGAACGGTCTTCCAGGAAAGCAAGCCCTGGACTGCCATCCAGATGGTGCTTGCCAAATGGGAGGGTGAGGCTGTGGGAATGCCTGGCATTGGGGAGGTCCGAGATCCAAACCCTTGCCCTGGACGGGGGTGCCACAGCCCTCCTTCCATGGAGCAGATGCTACGAGGTCTAGTCCCTCTTCTTGGAACCCAAGGGAGGCGAAGGGGAGCCAAACAGGATGGATAGCCATGGCCGATGGGATCCCTTTGTTGGGAAACTGCAATGGATCCACTTCGCTCAGCGACCAGCCAAAAGGAGTCCTGACCATTCCACCCCAACACAGGAGCGTCTCAGCGCTCCCCACAGAAGGTGTCCCGCTCGGGAGTGCTGCCCCTCGGGAAAAGAGACGGGCCGAAGGACTCCGTGCATCCCGTCCAGATTGCCGAGCCTAGCCCATCGGACCCAACCGAATTCCCTGGCGAGGAGGTAGTGATGAGGATAAAGACATGCTTCGTCTGGAGTGGATTGACTTGCCCAGGTGTTCTCCTGCACCCGTGTGCGGCATGCAGATCCACTCTGCTTGGCAAAAGCATCCACTCCCAGGCTGGCCATCCCCAGGCTGGCACTTCCAACCCACTCCCACCCAAGCTATTGGCTCACGAGAGACGTAGGATGGATTTGTCAATCCCCGTCCTAGCTATTGTTTCCTACTCTATCTGCATGCGTATGCGTGTGGGTGTGTTTGGAGAGGGAGAGAGAGAGAGAGAGAGAGAGAAAGAGAGAGAGAGAGAGAGAGAGAGAGGGACGGAGAATGAGAGAACGAGGGAGAGAACGAGAGATGGACCTTCACTCCTTTCTGGATCCATTCAGCTCATTCATTTCAATGCCTCTTATTCCTTGTCCATGGATTTGGGTGCCCCGTGCCACACGGAGATGTGGTCTAGCCAGAGGGGGATGGCCCAGTGCAGCTCTTGCCCCAGCCAGCCACAGCAGGGACCAGGAGAGCCTCTGAAGCTTGGCAGCCACGTGGGAACTCCCCTGAGAGCTTGCTGGAGGAGACCAATCAAGAGTCCTTAATGCATCAGACCTGGTTTCAATCAGGCCTCCATAGCCTGGCACCCTGCTGCCAAGAGAGGCTCTTCTCAAAACGACACAAGGACATTTCCCTCAGCCTCCTCAATGTGTGTGTGGGTGTGTGTGTGTGTGTGTGAGAGAGAGAGAGAGAGAGAAAGAGAGAGGGAGGGAAAGAGGCGGATGAGCCCAGCTACCAACACTCTTGCCCCCGAAGCCCCCCATGGATTCCTCAGCACCACACTCCTTCTCACCTACCTGAAGCCCTGATGCGGAGGGCTTGACCAGGGCCAGCTGGCGGCCCAATCCTGAGGCTGTGTGTGACTGGGCACCTGCCTCGAAGGAACCCCAAGCACGCCAAAGCCCAGGACCTGTTTCAAGCCTTCCAAACCCACTGCCACCCAACCAGGCGGCCAACCCACCTCCAAATCCGGAAGGCACACCTCCGCCCTGCGCCTGACAGGAGGGGTCTCGGAGGAGACAGTCCCTGGTGCCCAGGAAACCCCTGCACATCCTCGGAGTGCCTGCTGTGGGGGCGTCCCGCTCAAGCCTCCATCCGCCCCCGCCCCCGACCTGGAGCCTGCGCCTTTGGAGCCTTGCCACTCCCACCTCTTCGAGCCTCGGAGCTGCACCTGGGGCCGGGAGGGGCCCTGGCGCCCTCGTGTGGACATAGGCTCGAACAGCCCCTCTCAGGCTGGCCTTCTCTCTCGGGCTCAGCAGTCCCCGGGGCTGCTTGGGCTGGGGCCCAGACGAGGCTGGGGGCTCCATCCCCCGCCAAGAAGGGCCCTTCCACCTGGGCTCTAGCTCCCTCTCTCAAAGGCGTTCTTCGTGCCGATGCCCACCTAGGCCATGCCTCGCCCTGGAAATCCTTAGCTCCCAATCCATCAGGGTGTGCCAGCCTGCTACCGGGTGGATAGAGCCTGGCCCATATGGAGTTAGGAAGACAGGTGTGGAAGGATGGAACGAGTCGTTTTCCCCCTTCATCATGCCCCTGGGATTCCACACTCCTTGCCATGAGGTCTTGCCTCGATTCTTTCCTTCTGGCTTGGTTCATCTGGCCAGGTCTCGCTTTCTCCCTTTGTTTCCAAACGTTCTTGACCCCACCTGGAGTGTGCCTGCTCTGGATCCCCATTGGTGCTTCCCAAGGCACAGAGTCTCCCAACCACACAAAACCGACCCAATCAGCCCTTCTCCCCAGGCGGCCGGAAGGAAGCTCAGGCAGAGCTTTGGTGGATCCGTCAAGAGAGCGGCCTGCATAGGCCCGGCCTGGCTCGAGCTCCCATCATCTCACCAGGTGCGTAGAAAGAAGAGCCGAGCCTCCCTGGGAAAGACGAAGGGAGGTTCCTGAGCCCTCTTGAGACACAAGGCCCAGCACCTGGCACCGCTGCCCTCCCAATTCGCTCTCCCTTTGGGCACCACCCGGGGAAGCCTCACAGCCCCTCGATGCGCATCCCAAAACCCAGGTCACCCTGGGCTTCCACACGGATCAGCTCCAGCACGGAACCCAGGCACGAGAACAGAAACCCACCCGCCCAGGCCACAGGTGGGGAGGGGGCCTGAAGAAACACTGCCAAATCCACATAGCCAGCCGGCAGCCAGCACCAGACAAAGGAACACCATCACGCATGCCTAGAGAAGTCCAAACCCCAACCAGCTCGACAGTCCTCCTCAGCCCTGTCCCCATGGCCATCCTGAGGACGCCTTTCCATGACAACCCCTGGGCAGGCCGTGCAAAAGAAGGGGCCCTCCCACCAGCTGGGCGTGGACGTCCGTTGGTTCAACCGCGATGGACCACAGGATCCAGGGCCTCCCCAAAAGAACCCTGGAACCACCGTCAGACCCAGCGCTACCCCTCACGGCCATAGACCCAGACAAAGGGGCTCTTCGCAGCGCGAAACGCCCCACTCCGTTCAGGCAGCCCTCTTCCCGAGAGCAACACATGGAAAGACGTTCGATGTCCACGGACAGATGCTTGGCTGAGCAAGCAGCTGTCCTTCGCCCCAACACAAGCGGACTCAGCCATCAACCTGCGCAGAAAACGGTGCCATGGGCAGCCACAGTGTTGCGGAGAGAAATGCTCACACGAAATGAAAGAGGTCTGGGAGGGAGACACACAGCCCATGGGAAGCCCCTGCCCTCTCCCATCTCACCAGGGACACCCAGGAACGGTCTTCCAGGAAAGCAAGCCCTGGACTGCCATCCAGATGGTGCTTGCCAAATGGGAGGGTGAGGCTGTGGGAATGCCTGGCATTGGGGAGGTCCGAGATCCAAACCCTTGCCCTTGCCACAGCCCTCCTTCCATGGAGCAGATGCTACGAGGTCTAGTCCCTCTTCTTGGAACCCAAGGGAGGCGAAGGGGAGCCAAACAGGATGGATAGCCATGGCCGATGGGATCCCTTTGTTGGGAAACTGCAATGGATCCACTTCGCTCAGCGACCAGCCAAAAGGAGTCCTGACCATTCCACCCCAACACAGGAGCGTCTCAGCGCTCCCCACAGAAGGTGTCCCGCTCGGGAGTGCTGCCCCTCGGGAAAAGAGACGGGCCGAAGGACTCCGTGCATCCCGTCCAGATTGCCGAGCCTAGCCCATCGGACCCAACCGAATTCCCTGGCGAGGAGGTAGTGATGAGGATAAAGACATGCTTCGTCTGGAGTGGATTGACTTGCCCAGGTGTTCTCCTGCACCCGTGTGCGGCATGCAGATCCACTCTGCTTGGCAAAAGCATCCACTCCCAGGCTGGCCATCCCCAGGCTGGCACTTCCAACCCACTCCCACCCAAGCTATTGGCTCACGAGAGACGTAGGATGGATTTGTCAATCCCCGTCCTAGCTATTGTTTCCTACTCTATCTGCATGCGTATGCGTGTGGGTGTGTTTGGGGAGGGAGAGAGAGAGAGAGAGAGAGAAAGAGAGAGAGAGAGAGAGAGAGAGGGACGGAGAATGAGAGAACGAGGGAGAGAACGAGAGATGGACCTTCACTCCTTTCTGGATCCATTCAGCTCATTCATTTCAATGCCTCTTATTCCTTGTCCATGGATTTGGGTGCCCCGTGCCACACGGAGATGTGGTCTAGCCAGAGGGGGATGGCCCAGTGCAGCTCTTGCCCCAGCCAGCCACAGCAGGGACCAGGAGAGCCTCTGCAGCTTGGCAGCCACGTGGGAACTCCCCTGAGAGCTTGCTGGAGGAGACCAATCAAGAGTCCTTAACGCATCAGACCTGGTTTCAATCAGGCCTCCATAGCCTGGCACCCTGCTGCCAAGAGAGGCTCTTCTCAAAACGACACAAGGACATTTCCCTCAGCCTCCTCAATGTGTGTGTGTGTGTGAGAGAGAGAGAGAGAGAGAGAGAGAGAGAGAGAGAGAGAGAGAGAGAGAGTGAGTGAGAGAGAGAAAGAGAGAGGTAGGGAAAGAGGCGGATGAGCCCAGCTACCAACACTCTTGCCCCCGAAGCCCCCCATGGATTCCTCAGCACCACACTCCTTCTCACCTACCTGAAGCCCTGATGCGGAGGGCTTGACCAGGGCCAGCTGGCGGCCCAATCCTGAGGCTGTGTGTGACTGGGCACCTGCCTCGAAGGAACCCCAAGCACGCCAAAGCCCAGGACCTGTTTCAAGCCTTCCAAACCCACTGCCACCCAACCAGGCGGCCAACCCACCTCCAAATCCGGAAGGCACAGCTCCGCCCTCCGCCTGACAGGAGGGGTCTCGGAGGAGACAGTCCCTGGTGCCCAGGAAACCCCTGCACATCCTCGGAGTGCCTGCTGTGGGGGCGTCCCGCTCAAGCCTCCATCCGCCCCCGCCCCCGACCTGGAGCCTGCGCCTTTGGAGCCTTGCCACTCCCACCTCTTCGAGCCTCGGAGCTGCACCTGGGGCCGGGAGGGGCCCTGGCGCCCTCGTGTGGACATAGGCTCGAACAGCCCCTCTCAGGCTGGCCTTCTCTCTCGGGCTCAGCAGTCCCCGGGGCTGCTTGGGCTGGGGCCCAGACGAGGCTGGGGGCTCCATCCCCCGCCAAGAAGGGCCCTTCCACCTGGGCTCTAGCTCCCTCTCTCAAAGGCGTTCTTCGTGCCGATGCCCACCTAGGCCATGCCTCGCCCTGGAAATCCTGAGCTCCCAATCCATCAGGGTGTGCCAGCCTGCTACCGGGTGGATAGAGCCTGGCCCATATGGAGTTAGGAAGACAGGTGTGGAAGGATGGAACGAGTCGTTTTCCCCCTTCATCATGCCCCTGGGATTCCACACTCCTTGCCATGAGGTCTTGCCTCGATTCTTTCCTTCTGGCTTGGTTCATCTGGCCAGGTCTCGCTTTCTCCCTTTGTTTCCAAACGTTCTTGACCCCACCTGGAGTGTGCCTGCTCTGGATCCCCATTGGTGCTTCCCAAGGCACAGAGTCTCCCAACCACACAAAACCGACCCAATCAGCCCTTCTCCCCAGGCGGCCGGAAGGAAGCTCAGGCAGAGCTTTGGTGGATCCGTCAAGAGAGCGGCCTGCATAGGCCCGGCCTGGCTCGAGCTCCCATCATCTCACCAGGTGCGTAGAAAGAAGAGCCGAGCCTCCCTGGGAAAGACGAAGGGAGGTTCCTGAGCCCTCTTGAGACACAAGGCCCAGCACCTGGCACCGCTGCCCTCCCAATTCGCTCTCCCTTTGGGCACCACCCGGGGAAGCCTCACAGCCCCTCGATGCGCATCCCAAAACCCAGGTCACCCTGGGCTTCCACACGGATCAGCTCCAGCACGGAACCCAGGCACGAGAACAGAAACCCACCCGCCCAGGCCACAGGTGGGGAGGGGGCCTGAAGAAACACTGCCAAATCCACATAGCCAGCCGGCAGCCAGCACCAGACAAAGGAACACCATCACGCATGCCTAGAGAAGTCCAAACCCCAACCAGCTCGACAGTCCTCCTCAGCCCTGTCCCCATGGCCATCCTGAGGACGCCTTTCCATGACAACCCCTGGGCAGGCTGTGCAAAAGAAGGGGCCCTCCCACCGGCTGGGCGTGGACGTCCGTTGGTTCAACCGCGATGGACCACAGGATCCAGGGCCTCCCCAAAAGAACCCTGGAACCACCGTCAGACCCAGCGCTACCCCTCACGGCCATAGACCCAGACAAAGGGGCTCTTCGCAGCGCGAAACGCCCCACTCCGTTCAGGCAGCCCTCTTCCCGAGAGCAACACATGGAAAGACGTTCGATGTCCACGGACAGATGCTTGGCTGAGCAAGCAGCTGTCCTTCGCCCCAACACAAGCGGACTCAGCCATCAACCTGCGCAGAAAACGGTGCCATGGGCAGCCACAGTGTTGCGGAGAGAAATGCTCACACGAAATGAAAGAGGTCTGGGAGGGAGACACACAGCCCATGGGAAGCCCCTGCCCTCTCCCATCTCACCAGGGACACCCAGGAACGGTCTTCCAGGAAAGCAAGCCCTGGACTGCCATCCAGATGGTGCTTGCCAAATGGGAGGGTGAGGCTGTGGGAATGCCTGGCATTGGGGAGGTCCGAGATCCAAACCCTTGCCCTTGCCACAGCCCTCCTTCCATGGAGCAGATGCTACGAGGTCTAGTCCCTCTTCTTGGAACCCAAGGGAGGCGAAGGGGAGCCAAACAGGATGGATAGCCATGGCCGATGGGATCCCTTTGTTGGGAAACTGCAATGGATCCACTTCGCTCAGCGACCAGCCAAAAGGAGTCCTGACCATTCCACCCCAACACAGGAGCGTCTCAGCGCTCCCCACAGAAGGTGTCCCGCTCGGGAGTGCTGCCCCTCGGGAAAAGAGACGGGCCGAAGGACTCCGTGCATCCCGTCCAGATTGCCGAGCCTAGCCCATCGGACCCAACCGAATTCCCTGGCAAGGAGGAAGTGATGAGGATAAAGACATGCTTCGTCTGGAGTGGATTGACTTGCCCAGGTGTTCTCCTGCACCCGTGTGCGGCATGCAGATCCACTCTGCTCGGCAAAAGCATCCACTCCCAGGCTGGCCATCCCCAGGCTGGCACTTCCAACCCACTCCCACCCAAGCTATTGGCTCACGAGAGACGTAGGATGGATTTGTCAATCCCCGTCCTAGCTATTGTTTCCTACTCTATCTGCATGCGTATGCGTGTGGGTGTGTTTGGAGAGGGAGAGAGAGAGAGAGAGAGAGAGAAAGAGAGAGAGAGAGAGAGAGAGAGAGGGACGGAGAATGAGAGAACGAGGGAGAGAACGAGAGATGGACCTTCACTCCTTTCTGGATCCATTCAGCTCATTCATTTCAATGCCTCTTATTCCTTGTCCATGGATTTGGGTGCCCCGTGCCACACGGAGATGTGGTCTAGCCAGAGGGGGATGGCCCAGTGCAGCTCTTGCCCCAGCCAGCCACAGCAGGGACCAGGAGAGCCTCTGAAGCTTGGCAGCCACGTGGGAACTCCCCTGAGAGCTTGCTGGAGGAGACCAATCAAGAGTCCTTAATGCATCAGACCTGGTTTCAATCAGGCCTCCATAGCCTGGCACCCTGCTGCCAAGAGAGGCTCTTCTCAAAACGACACAAGGACATTTCCCTCAGCCTCCTCAATGTGTGTGTGTGTGTCTGTGTGTGTGTGTGTGTGTGTGAGAGAGAGAGAGAGAGAGAGAGAGAGTGAGAGAGAGAAAGAGAGAGGTAGGGAAAGAGGCGGATGAGCCCAGCTACCAACACTCTTGCCCCCGAAGCCCCCCATGGATTCCTCAGCACCACACTCCTTCTCACCTACCTGAAGCCCTGATGCGGAGGGCTTGACCAGGGCCAGCTGGCGGCCCAATCCTGAGGCTGTGTGTGACTGGGCACCTGCCTCGAAGGAACCCCAAGCACGCCAAAGCCCAGGACCTGTTTCAAGCCTTCCAAACCCACTGCCACCCAACCAGGCGGCCAACCCACCTCCAAATCCGGAAGGCACAGCTCCGCCCTCCGCCTGACAGGAGGGGTCTCGGAGGAGACGGTCCCTGGTGCCCAGGAAACCCCTGCACATCCTCGGAGTGCCTGCTGTGGGGGCGTCCCGCTCAAGCCTCCATCCGCCCCCGCCCCCGACCTGGAGCCTGCGCCTTTGGAGCCTTGCCACTCCCACCTCTTCGAGCCTCGGAGCTGCACCTGGGGCCGGGAGGGGCCCTGGCGCCCTCGTGTGGACATAGGCTCGAACAGCCCCTCTCAGGCTGGCCTTCTCTCTCGGGCTCAGCAGTCCCCGGGG
Organism: Sus scrofa; assembly: GCF_054392235.1. Lineage (NCBI taxonomy): Eukaryota > Metazoa > Chordata > Mammalia > Artiodactyla > Suidae > Sus > Sus scrofa. Next base: position 271,316 of record NC_139388.1, read on the forward strand.
CTGCTTGGGCTGGGGCCCAGACGAGGCTGGGGGCTCCATCCCCCGCCAAGAAGGGCCCTTCCACCTGGGCTCTAGCTCCCTCTCTCAAAGGCGTTCTTCGTGCCGATGCCCACCTAGGCCATGCCTCGCCGTGGAAATCCTTAGCTCCCAATCCATCAGGGTGTGCCAGCCTGCTACCGGGTGGATAGAGCCTGGCCCATATGGAGTTAGGAAGACAGGTGTGGAAGGATGGAACGAGTCGTTTTCCCCCTTCATCATGCCCCTGGGATTCCACACTCCTTGCCATGAGGTCTTGCCTCGATTCTTTCCTTCTGGCTTGGTTCATCTGGCCAGGTCTCGCTTTCTCCCTTTGTTTCCAAACGTTCTTGACCCCACCTGGAGTGTGCCTGCTCTGGATCCCCATTGGTGCTTCCCAAGGCACAGAGTCTCCCAACCACACAAAACCGACCCAATCAGCCCTTCTCCCCAGGCGGCCGGAAGGAAGCTCAGGCAGAGCTTTGGTGGATCCGTCAAGAGAGCGGCCTGCATAGGCCCGGCCTGGCTCGAGCTCCCATCATCTCACCAGGTGCGTAGAAAGAAGAGCCGAGCCTCCCTGGGAAAGACGAAGGGAGGTTCCTGAGCCCTCTTGAGACACAAGGCCCAGCACCTGGCACCGCTGCCCTTCCAATTCGCTCTCCCTTTGGGCACCACCCGGGGAAGCCTCACAGCCCCTCGATGCACATCCCAAAACCCAGGTCACCCTGGGCTTCCACACGGATCAGCTCCAGCACGGAACCCAGGCACGAGAACAGAAACCCACCCGCCCAGGCCACAGGTGGGGAGGGGGCCTGAAGAAACACTGCCAAATCCACATAGCCAGCCGGCAGCCAGCACCAGACAAAGGAACACCATCACGCATGCCTAGAGAAGTCCAAACCCCAACCAGCTCGACAGTCCTCCTCAGCCCTGTCCCCATGGCCATCCTGAGGACGCCTTTCCATGACAACCCCTGGGCAGGCTGTGCAAAAGAAGGGGCCCTCCCACCGGCTGGGCGTGGACGTCCGTTGGTTCAACCGCGATGGACCACAGGATCCAGGGCCTCCCCAAAAGAACCCTGGAACCACCGTCAGACCCAGCGCTACCCCTCACGGCCATAGACCCAGACAAAAGCTCTCTTCTCAGCGCGAAACGCCCCACTCCGTTCAGGCAGCCCTCTTCCCGAGAGCAACACATGGAAAGACGTTCGATGTCCACGGACAGATGCTTGGCTGAGCAAGCAGCTGTCCTTCGCCCCAACACAAGCGGACTCAGCCATCAACCTGCGCAGAAAACGGTGCCATGGGCAGCCACAGTGTTGCGGAGAGAAATGCTCACACGAAATGAAAGAGGTCTGGGAGGGAGACACACAGCCCATGGGAAGCCCCTGCCCTCTCCCATCTCACCAGGGACACCCAGGAACGGTCTTCCAGGAAAGCAAGCCCTGGACTGCCATCCAGATGGTGCTTGCCAAATGGGAGGGTGAGGCTGTGGGAATGCCTGGCATTGGGGAGGTCCGAGATCCAAACCCTTGCCCTGGACGGGGGTGCCACAGCCCTCCTTCCATGGAGCAGATGCTACGAGGTCTAGTCCCTCTTCTTGGAACCCAAGGGAGGCGAAGGGGAGCCAAACAGGATGGATAGCCATGGCCGATGGGATCCCTTTGTTGGGAAACTGCAATGGATCCACTTCGCTCAGCGACCAGCCAAAAGGAGTCCTGACCATTCCACCCCAACACAGGAGCGTCTCAGCGCTCCCCACAGAAGGTGTCCCGCTCGGGAGTGCTGCCCCTCGGGAAAAGAGACGGGCCGAAGGACTCCGTGCATCCCGTCCAGATTGCCGAGCCTAGCCCATCGGACCCAACCGAATTCCCTGGCGAGGAGGTAGTGATGAGGATAAAGACATGCTTCGTCTGGAGTGGATTGACTTGCCCAGGTGTTCTCCTGCACCCGTGTGCGGCATGCAGATCCACTCTGCTTGGCAAAAGCATCCACTCCCAGGCTGGCCATCCCCAGGCTGGCACTTCCAACCCACTCCCACCCAAGCTATTGGCTCACGAGAGACGTAGGATGGATTTGTCAATCCCCGTCCTAGCTATTGTTTCCTACTCTATCTGCATGCGTATGCGTGTGGGTGTGTTTGGGGAGGGAGAGAGAGAGAGAGAGAGAGAAAGAGAGAGAGAGAGAGAGAGAGAGAGGGACGGAGAATGAGAGAACGAGGGAGAGAACGAGAGATGGACCTTCACTCCTTTCTGGATCCATTCAGCTCATTCATTTCAATGCCTCTTATTCCTTGTCCATGGATTTGGGTGCCCCGTGCCACACGGAGATGTGGTCTAGCCAGAGGGGGATGGCCCAGTGCAGCTCTTGCCCCAGCCAGCCACAGCAGGGACCAGGAGAGCCTCTGCAGCTTGGCAGCCACGTGGGAACTCCCCTGAGAGCTTGCTGGAGGAGACCAATCAAGAGTCCTTAACGCATCAGACCTGGTTTCAATCAGGCCTCCATAGCCTGGCACCCTGCTGCCAAGAGAGGCTCTTCTCAAAACGACACAAGGACATTTCCCTCAGCCTCCTCAATGTGTGTGTGTGTGTCTGTGTGTGTGTGTGTGTGTGTGAGAGAGAGAGAGAGAGAGAGAGAGAGAGAGAGAGAGAGAGAGAAAGAGAGAGGTAGGGAAAGAGGCGGATGAGCCCAGCTACCAACACTCTTGCCCCCGAAGCCCCCCATGGATTCCTCAGCACCACACTCCTTCTCACCTACCTGAAGCCCTGATGCGGAGGGCTTGACCAGGGCCAGCTGGCGGCCCAATCCTGAGGCTGTGTGTGACTGGGCACCTGCCTCGAAGGAACCCCAAGCACGCCAAAGCCCAGGACCTGTTTCAAGCCTTCCAAACCCACTGCCACCCAACCAGGCGGCCAACCCACCTCCAAATCCGGAAGGCACAGCTCCGCCCTCCGCCTGACAGGAGGGGTCTCGGAGGAGACGGTCCCTGGTGCCCAGGAAACCCCTGCACATCCTCGGAGTGCCTGCTGTGGGGGCGTCCCGCTCAAGCCTCCATCCGCCCCCGCCCCCGACCTGGAGCCTGCGCCTTTGGAGCCTTGCCACTCCCACCTCTTCGAGCCTCGGAGCTGCACCTGGGGCCGGGAGGGGCCCTGGCGCCCTCGTGTGGACATAGGCTCGAACAGCCCCTCTCAGGCTGGCCTTCTCTCTCGGGCTCAGCAGTCCCCGGGGCTGCTTGGGCTGGGGCCCAGACGAGGCTGGGGGCTCCATCCCCCGCCAAGAAGGGCCCTTCCACCTGGGCTCTAGCTCCCTCTCTCAAAGGCGTTCTTCGTGCCGATGCCCACCTAGGCCATGCCTCGCCCTGGAAATCCTGAGCTCCCAATCCATCAGGGTGTGCCAGCCTGCTACCGGGTGGATAGAGCCTGGCCCATATGGAGTTAGGAAGACAGGTGTGGAAGGATGGAACGAGTCGTTTTCCCCCTTCATCATGCCCCTGGGATTCCACACTCCTTGCCATGAGGTCTTGCCTCGATTCTTTCCTTCTGGCTTGGTTCATCTGGCCAGGTCTCGCTTTCTCCCTTTGTTTCCAAACGTTCTTGACCCCACCTGGAGTGTGCCTGCTCTGGATCCCCATTGGTGCTTCCCAAGGCACAGAGTCTCCCAACCACACAAAACCGACCCAATCAGCCCTTCTCCCCAGGCGGCCGGAAGGAAGCTCAGGCAGAGCTTTGGTGGATCCGTCAAGAGAGCGGCCTGCATAGGCCCGGCCTGGCTCGAGCTCCCATCATCTCACCAGGTGCGTAGAAAGAAGAGCCGAGCCTCCCTGGGAAAGACGAAGGGAGGTTCCTGAGCCCTCTTGAGACACAAGGCCCAGCACCTGGCACCGCTGCTCTCCCAATTCGCTCTCCCTTTGGGCACCACCCGGGGAAGCCTCACAGCCCCTCGATGCGCATCCCAAAACCCAGGTCAACCTGGGCTTCCACACGGATCAGCTCCAGCACGGAACCCAGGCACGAGAACAGAAACCCACCCGCCCAGGCCACAGGTGGGGAGGGGGCCTGAAGAAACACTGCCAAATCCACATAGCCAGCCGGCAGCCAGCACCAGACAAAGGAACACCATCACGCATGCCTAGAGAAGTCCAAACCCCAACCAGCTCGACAGTCCTCCTCAGCCCTGTCCCCATGGCCATCCTGAGGACGCCTTTCCATGACAACCCCTGGGCAGGCTGTGCAAAAGAAGGGGCCCTCCCACCGGCTGGGCGTGGACGTCCGTTGGTTCAACCGCGATGGACCACAGGATCCAGGGCCTCCCCAAAACAACCCTGGAACCACCGTCAGACCCAGCGCTACCCCTCACGGCCATAGACCCAGACAAAGGGTCTCTTCTCAGCGCGAAACGCCCCACTCCGTTCAGGCAGCCCTCTTCCCGAGAGCAACACATGGAAAGACGTTCGATGTCCACGGACAGATGCTTGGCTGAGCAAGCAGCTGTCCTTCGCCCCAACACAAGCGGACTCAGCCATCAACCTGCGCAGAAAACGGTGCCATGGGCAGCCACAGTGTTGCGGAGAGAAATGCTCACACGAAATGAAAGAGGTCTGGGAGGGAGACACACAGCCCATGGGAAGCCCCTGCCCTCTCCCATCTCACCAGGGACACCCAGGAACGGTCTTCCAGGAAAGCAAGCCCTGGACTGCCATCCAGATGGTGCTTGCCAAATGGGAGGGTGAGGCTGTGGGAATGCCTGGCATTGGGGAGGTCCGAGATCCAAACCCTTGCCCTGGACGGGGGTGCCACAGCCCTCCTTCCATGGAGCAGATGCTACGAGGTCTAGTCCCTCTTCTTGGAACCCAAGGGAGGCGAAGGGGAGCCAAACAGGATGGATAGCCATGGCCGATGGGATCCCTTTGTTGGGAAACTGCAATGGATCCACTTTGCTCAGCGACCAGCCAAAAGGAGTCCTGACCATTCCACCCCAACACAGGAGCGTCTCAGCGCTCCCCACAGAAGGTGTCCCGCTCGGGAGTGCTGCCCCTCGGGAAAAGAGACGGGCCGAAGGACTCCGTGCATCCCGTCCAGATTGCCGAGCCTAGCCCATCGGACCCAACCGAATTCCCTGGCGAGGAGGAAGTGATGAGGATAAAGACATGCTTCGTCTGGAGTGGATTGACTTGCCCAGGTGTTCTCCTGCACCCGTGTGCGGCATGCAGATCCACTCTGCTCGGCAAAAGCATCCACTCCCAGGCTGGCCATCCCCAGGCTGGCACTTCCAACCCACTCCCACCCAAGCTATTGGCTCACGAGAGACGTAGGATGGATTTGTCAATCCCCGTCCTAGCTATTGTTTCCTACTCTATCTGCATGCGTATGCGTGTGGGTGTGTTTGGAGAGGGAGAGAGAGAGAGAGAGAGAGAGAGAGAGGGACGGAGAATGAGAGAACGAGGGAGAGAACGAGAGATGGACCTTCACTCCTTTCTGGATCCATTCAGCTCATTCATTTCAATGCCTCTTATTCCTTGTCCATGGATTTGGGTGCCCCGTGCCACACGGAGATGTGGTCTAGCCAGAGGGGGATGGCCCAGTGCAGCTCTTGCCCCAGCCAGCCACAGCAGGGACCAGGAGAGCCTCTGAAGCTTGGCAGCCACGTGGGAACTCCCCTGAGAGCTTGCTGGAGGAGACCAATCAAGAGTCCTTAACGCATCAGACCTGGTTTCAATCAGGCCTCCATAGCCTGGCACCCTGCTGCCAAGAGAGGCTCTTCTCAAAACGACACAAGGACATTTCCCTCAGCCTCCTCAATGTGTGTGTGTGTGTCTGTGTGTGTGTGTGTGTGTGAGAGAGAGAGAGAGAGAGAGAGAGAGAAAGAGAGAGGTAGGGAAAGAGGCGGATGAGCCCAGCTACCAACACTCTTGCCCCCGAAGCCCCCCATGGATTCCTCAGCACCACACTCCTTCTCACCTACCTGAAGCCCTGATGCGGAGGGCTTGACCAGGGCCAGCTGGCGGCCCAATCCTGAGGCTGTGTGTGACTGGGCACCTGCCTCGAAGGAACCCCAAGCACGCCAAAGCCCAGGACCTGTTTCAAGCCTTCCAAACCCACTGCCACCCAACCAGGCGGCCAACCGACCTCCAAATCCGGAAGGCACACCTCCGCCCTGCGCCTGACAGGAGGGGTCTCGGAGGAGACAGTCCCTGGTGCCCAGGAAACCCCTGCACATCCTCGGAGTGCCTGCTGTGGGGGCGTCCCGCTCAAGCCTCCATCCGCCCCCGCCCCCGACCTGGAGCCTGCGCCTTTGGAGCCTTGCCACTCCCACCTCTTCGAGCCTCGGAGCTGCACCTGGGGCCGGGAGGGGCCCTGGCGCCCTCGTGTGGACATAGGCTCGAACAGCCCCTCTCAGGCTGGCCTTCTCTCTCGGGCTCAGCAGTCCCCGGGGCTGCTTGGGCTGGGGCCCAGACGAGGCTGGGGGCTCCATCCCCCGCCAAGAAGGGCCCTTCCACCTGGGCTCTAGCTCCCTCTCTCAAAGGCGTTCTTCGTGCCGATGCCCACCTAGGCCATGCCTCGCCCTGGAAATCCTTAGCTCCCAATCCATCAGGGTGTGCCAGCCTGCTACCGGGTGGATAGAGCCTGGCCCATATGGAGTTAGGAAGACAGGTGTGGAAGGATGGAACGAGTCGTTTTCCCCCTTCATCATGCCCCTGGGATTCCACACTCCTTGCCATGAGGTCTTGCCTCGATTCTTTCCTTCTGGCTTGGTTCATCTGGCCAGGTCTCGCTTTCTCCCTTTGTTTCCAAACGTTCTTGACCCCACCTGGAGTGTGCCTGCTCTGGATCCCCATTGGTGCTTCCCAAGGCACAGAGTCTCCCAACCACACAAAACCGACCCAATCAGCCCTTCTCCCCAGGCGGCCGGAAGGAAGCTCAGGCAGAGCTTTGGTGGATCCGTCAAGAGAGCGGCCTGCATAGGCCCGGCCTGGCTCGAGCTCCCATCATCTCACCAGGTGCGTAGAAAGAAGAGCCGAGCCTCCCTGGGAAAGACGAAGGGAGGTTCCTGAGCCCTCTTGAGACACAAGGCCCAGCACCTGGCACCGCTGCTCTCCCAATTCGCTCTCCCTTTGGGCACCACCCGGGGAAGCCTCACAGCCCCTCGATGCGCATCCCAAAACCCAGGTCACCCTGGGCTTCCACACGGATCAGCTCCAGCACGGAACCCAGGCACGAGAACAGAAACCCACCCGCCCAGGCCACAGGTGGGGAGGGGGCCTGAAGAAACACTGCCAAATCCACATAGCCAGCCGGCAGCCAGCACCAGACAAAGGAACACCATCACGCATGCCTAGAGAAGTCCAAACCCCAACCAGCTCGACAGTCCTCCTCAGCCCTGTCCCCATGGCCATCCTGAGGACGCCTTTCCATGACAACCCCTGGGCAGGCTGTGCAAAAGAAGGGGCCCTCCCACCGGGTGGGCGTGGACGTCCGTTGGTTCAACCGCGATGGACCACAGGATCCAGGGCCTCCCCAAAACAACCCTGGAACCACCGTCAGACCCAGCGCTACCCCTCACGGCCATAGACCCAGACAAAGGGTCTCTTCGCAGCGCGAAACGCCCCACTCCGTTCAGGCAGCCCTCTTCCCGAGAGCAACACATGGAAAGACGTTCGATGTCCACGGACAGATGCTTGGCTGAGCAAGCAGCTGTCCTTCGCCCCAACACAAGTGGACTCAGCCATCAACCTGCGCAGAAAACGGTGCCATGGGCAGCCACAGTGTTGCGGAGAGAAATGCTCACACGAAATGAAAGAGGTCTGGGAGGGAGACACACAGCCCATGGGAAGCCCCTGCCCTCTCCCATCTCACCAGGGACACCCAGGAACGGTCTTCCAGGAAAGCAAGCCCTGGACTGCCATCCAGATGGTGCTTGCCAAATGGGAGGGTGAGGCTGTGGGAATGCCTGGCATTGGGGAGGTCCGAGATCCAAACCCTTGCCCTGGACGGGGGTGCCACAGCCCTCCTTCCATGGAGCAGATGCTACGAGGTCTAGTCCCTCTTCTTGGAACCCAAGGGAGGCGAAGGGGAGCCAAACAGGATGGATAGCCATGGCCGATGGGATCCCTTTGTTGGGAAACTGCAATGGATCCACTTCGCTCAGCGACCAGCCAAAAGGAGTCCTGACCATTCCACCCCAACACAGGAGCGTCTCAGCGCTCCCCACAGAAGGTGTCCCGCTCGGGAGTGCTGCCCCTCGGGAAAAGAGACGGGCCGAAGGACTCCGTGCATCCCGTCCAGATTGCCGAGCCTAGCCCATCGGACCCAACCGAATTCCCTGGCAAGGAGGAAGTGATGAGGATAAAGACATGCTTCGTCTGGAGTGGATTGACTTGCCCAGGTGTTCTCCTGCACCCGTGTGCGGCATGCAGATCCACTCTGCTTGGCAAAAGCATCCACTCCCAGGCTGGCCATCCCCAGGCTGGCACTTCCAACCCACTCCCACCCAAGCTATTGGCTCACGAGAGACGTAGGATGGATTTGTCAATCCCCGTCCTAGCTATTGTTTCCTACTCTATCTGCATGCGTATGCGTGTGGGTGTGTTTGGAGAGGGAGAGAGAGAGAGAGAGAGAGAGAAAGAGAGAGAGAGAGAGAGAGAGAGAGAGGGACGGAGAATGAGAGAACGAGGGAGAGAACGAGAGATGGACCTTCACTCCTTTCTGGATCCATTCAGCTCATTCATTTCAATGCCTCTTATTCCTTGTCCATGGATTTGGGTGCCCCGTGCCACACGGAGATGTGGTCTAGCCAGAGGGGGATGGCCCAGTGCAGCTCTTGCCCCAGCCAGCCACAGCAGGGACCAGGAGAGCCTCTGAAGCTTGGCAGCCACGTGGGAACTCCCCTGAGAGCTTGCTGGAGGAGACCAATCAAGAGTCCTTAACACATCAGACCTGGTTTCAATCAGGCCTCCATAGCCTGGCACCCTGCTGCCAAGAGAGGCTCTTCTCAAAACGACACAAGGACATTTCCCTCAGCCTCCTCAATGTGTGTGTGTGTGTCTGTGTGTGTGTGTGTGTGTGTGAGAGAGAGAGAGAGAGAAAGAGAGAGGTAGGGAAAGAGGCGGATGAGCCCAGCTACCAACACTCTTGCCCCCGAAGCCCCCCATGGATTCCTCAGCACCACACTCCTTCTCACCTACCTGAAGCCCTGATGCGGAGGGCTTGACCAGGGCCAGCTGGCGGCCCAATCCTGAGGCTGTGTGTGACTGGGCACCTGCCTCGAAGGAACCCCAAGCACGCCAAAGCCCAGGACCTGTTTCAAGCCTTCCAAACCCACTGCCACCCAACCAGGCGGCCAACCGACCTCCAAATCCGGAAGGCACACCTCTGCCCTGCGCCTGACAGGAGGGGTCTCGGAGGAGACAGTCCCTGGTGCCCAGGAATCCCCTGCACATCCTCGGAGTGCCTGCTGTGGGGGCGTCCCGCTCAAGCCTCCATCCGCCCCCGCCCCCGACCTGGAGCCTGCGCCTTTGGAGCCTTGCCACTCCCACCTCTTCGAGCCTCGGAGCTGCACCTGGGGCCGGGAGGGGCCCTGGCGCCCTCGTGTGGACATAGGCTCGAACAGCCCCTCTCAGGCTGGCCTTCTCTCTCGGGCTCAGCAGTCCCCGGGGCTGCTTGGGCTGGGGCCCAGACGAGGCTGGGGGCTCCATCCCCCGCCAAGAAGGGCCCTTCCACCTGGGCTCTAGCTCCCTCTCTCAAAGGCGTTCTTCGTGCCGATGCCCACCTAGGCCATGCCTCGCCCTGGAAATCCTGAGCTCCCAATCCATCAGGGTGTGCCAGCCTGCTACCGGGTGGATAGAGCCTGGCCCATATGGAGTTAGGAAGACAGGTGTGGAAGGATGGAACGAGTCGTTTTCCCCCTTCATCATGCCCCTGGGATTCCACACTCCTTGCCATGAGGTCTTGCCTCGATTCTTTCCTTCTGGCTTGGTTCATCTGGCCAGGTCTCGCTTTCTCCCTTTGTTTCCAAACGTTCTTGACCCCACCTGGAGTGTGCCTGCTCTGGATCCCCATTGGTGCTTCCCAAGGCACAGAGTCTCCCAACCACACAAAACCGACCCAATCAGCCCTTCTCCCCAGGCGGCCGGAAGGAAGCTCAGGCAGAGCTTTGGTGGATCCGTCAAGAGAGCGGCCTGCATAGGCCCGGCCTGGCTCGAGCTCCCATCATCTCACCAGGTGCGTAGAAAGAAGAGCCGAGCCTCCCTGGGAAAGACGAAGGGAGGTTCCTGAGCCCTCTTGAGACACAAGGCCCAGCACCTGGCACCGCTGCTCTCCCAATTCGCTCTCCCTTTGGGCACCACCCGGGGAAGCCTCACAGCCCCTCGATGCGCATCCCAAAACCCAGCTCACCCTGGGCTTCCACACGGATCAGCTCCAGCACGGAACCCAGGCACGAGAACAGAAACCCACCCGCCCAGGCCACAGGTGGGGAGGGGGCCTGAAGAAACACTGCCAAATCCACATAGCCAGCCGGCAGCCAGCACCAGACAAAGGAACACCATCACGCATGCCTAGAGAAGTCCAAACCCCAACCAGCTCGACAGTCCTCCTCAGCCCTGTCCCCATGGCCATCCTGAGGACGCCTTTCCATGACAACCCCTGGGCAGGCTGTGCAAAAGAAGGGGCCCTCCCACCAGCTGGGCGTGGACGTCCGTTGGTTCAACCGCGATGGACCACAGGATCCAGGGCCTCCCCAAAAGAACCCTGGAACCACCGTCAGACCCAGCGCTACCCCTCACGGCCATAGACCCAGACAAAGGGGCTCTTCGCAGCGCGAAACGCCCCACTCCGTTCAGGCAGCCCTCTTCCCGAGAGCAACACATGGAAAGACGTTCGATGTCCACGGACAGATGCTTGGCTGAGCAAGCAGCTGTCCTTCGCCCCAACACAAGTGGACTCAGCCATCAACCTGCGCAGAAAACGGTGCCATGGGCAGCCACAGTGTTGCGGAGAGAAATGCTCACACGAAATGAAAGAGGTCTGGGAGGGAGACACACAGCCCATGGGAAGCCCCTGCCCTCTCCCATCTCACCAGGGACACCCAGGAACGGTCTTCCAGGAAAGCAAGCCCTGGACTGCCATCCAGATGGTGCTTGCCAAATGGGAGGGTGAGGCTGTGGGAATGCCTGG